>NC_087249.1:43535715-43837689 GCF_037042905.1 Lytechinus pictus
ATATATATATATATATATATATATATATACATATATATATAACTTACTGGCCACGTCTTAGGTCTAAAAAGCTCAGGCGATATATATACCTGAGATGAGTACACGATTACATGTAAGCTACAGCAATCACTGGACAAAAAATAGTCGTTTTTGTAGGTTTTACTTTCTGCCTTCAAACCTCTTTATCAGTCTCATTTTGATATTATCGTAACAGTACAGGAAGTATAAAATACCATAGCAACGCCATAGCTATGAATGAAACACTTGTTTGGCATATTTTGGTAGGTAATGAGGATAGCAATGCTTTGGTATATGTGTTTTTTTAGCAACGAAGGTCACTCATGTAATTATGCCTCATATTTTTTTCCAAACTAAACAGGCTGGCACGCTTTTGTGACAGAAGCGAAAAAAAAAAACGTTCTTTTATTTCGCTTAATAGATTGTGCACACATCAAGGTTAACTTGGAAATGAAAATGGAGTAAAGAAATGTGCTTTTATAAGATGATCTGAAAAAAATCCAAAATGACAAACGTAAAGGTTACTTGCGTCACAGATAGATCTATTTACACCAGCTTTGAAATATATTGGAAAGCGGCATCCTTTCGGCACAAAGGATGTTGTCTATGTCTCTTTATACGTAGATCCATAATATATCAAGGACAAATAGATGCGCTGTGATTTGAGTGAGGAGTTGAAATGTCTCATTATTTGCGTTCCAGTGACTATCAGACTGCTTCGAAACGGGCGTGCCATGGAATTTCTTGATACGTGAAAGTAACGACGTTGTTACTGTATTTTAGTTTGGTTTGGTTGGGTTTTATTTACCGTATAACATCACAACAAAATACATGGTACAAAATATCAAGAATAAATCCATAAACACTTACGTACGGATGGATTACTCTATTCAGAGCCATTTATATAATGGATCTGTTCTTCATAGGGGTCCAATTGCTTATGTATATGCAACCAGACTGGGTGTCAAAGTTGATCATCTAATATTAGTTTCCCAAGAAATGAGTAAATTACATGCATATGCCTCGATGTGCATTCACATCTGACCCCTGATAGCATTTTGCATTATTCTAACATTCCCAACCATATCAAAATTTGCGTAATGTTATCAAAGTAGCTCCTCTCTTTTAACCCCCCTCCCCCATCTGCATAAGCTCATTATCCCTTTTTTCTATACTTCTCCCTCATTCTCGTTATGTTGAAGTGCCAATTCGTCTACTGCCAACTCGTCAACTCACCACATGGTCTACTTTCATTTAGTCTAATGCCATTCCGTCCATCAACATTTCGTCTAACAACCATTTGGTCCAATCATCCATTCGTCTAAATCACCATTTCGTCTTATACCTAGTTGGTCTAATATCCAATTCATTTTCATTCACTTTGCACAATTAACACCAATCATACCAAATGGTATATGGACTAAATGGCCATTGGAACAATTGGTTATGAGACGAAATGGTGAGTGAACAAATTGGCATTTAGACCATGTGGATAGTGCACGAACTGATAGTAGATATAATGATAGACGATTTGTTGGCAATTATACGAATTGGCATTCGACGAATTGGAAAAAAACCCTCGTTATGACCCCCCTCTCTATCTCTCTGCTATTTAACTTCTCATTCACATTTCTACACACATCTTATCTGAATCGTATCTCTCCTTATGCCCAGTCACACGAATTAAACAGATTCCAAACCGACCCATGATGCGCCATTCGAAGCAACGTATAAAGGCTTTGATCGGTCGGGAGTCGATTTCATTGTTGAGACTGTAGTATTACCATAATCATAATAAGGGTAATAATAATAATAACAATACTACTACTACTATACTACTAATAATAATAATGATAATAATACTACTACAACTTCTACAACTACTACAACTTCTACTACTACTACTACTTCTACTACTACTACTACTAATAATAATGATAATAATAATAATAATAATGATAATAATAATGATAATATTGATAATGATAATAGTAATAATAATAACAACAATACCCAATATTCATAACGCACTTTTCCCAAATGGCACAAAGCGCTTACAATTTCACTTCACCTAATTCATACAAAAAACAAACACAGAATGACATAGATATCAAATGAAGGCAGTTGCCTGCGCCACTTCCGGTGAATATTAGTCACATAGCAATAACAGAAAGAATTCTGTGATCATTTTATCAATATTTTTTGAGATCCCATAACCTCGATATTTGTTAAAATGCCTATGTTTTTACGACGAAAAGGCAAAATAAACCGGACATTACATAATACACATTATTGATGGAGAGAGAAAGAGAGAGAGAGAGAGGGAGAAAGAGATGACGCATTCACATTTTCTTTTCAAACTGATTTTTATTAATCCGGTGCACACCTCTGTTACATCTCTATGAAAGATTAAAATTTAAGGTACGTTTTGATAAAAAGAGACAGAAAGAATCAGAGGGCACACGAGAGGGAAAGAAATCAATCATATTGCTGTCCTGTCTGGCAGGACTAATGTATTTTACTTCGAGGGGGGGGGGGGGTAGATTGCAACGATTTTGTGAAAAACAAAATTCTAATCAATCAAAATATATATCCTGTGATTTTGTGGAAGATACAAATTGAAGTCATATGTACTCTACCCATGTCGCCAAAGTTTCCACAATGCCTGATATAATAACAAACAGTCAATTTTACGTTTCTGAGTAAAATCTCAGATGTTTGAACGCGTATTATTATCCGTTCCATTTTTCTTATCCTGCTTTATCCTATTTTTTCTAGTTTGCATTCTATAGCATCCATTTTGGACTTTTTAAAGTTCCAATTTCTTGTATCAGAGTTTCAAAATTCCTCTAACCGTAGATTTTCTATTCTGAATTTTGTTCAAACTGCCATTTCCGAACGATAAAAACGTTCAAGACCCATTATGTAAACATATCTGGAAAAAAATACAACAAACTTCATAATCACTTTTGTTATATCGCTTTACTGACCCGTTTCTTAAAGTGAATAGTCAAGGGCAATCAAACAATTACTGTCACGTAATTAGTCAAGTTAATTAGCATTGAATATGTCGTAATTAGTCGAGTCGATGATTGGTCATCAATATTCCTTTGAGACATGAGATGCCGATATGACCTCAATATCAGTTTGGTATCATAATGGGCTCTGAATAGGTGGACTGACCATGATCTACATTGTATTGAGAGGCTAATTATTCCTAAGATAATTGCTGCCGGTGACTTGAAAAAAAGATAGAAATGGATAAGGGTTCAAATTATGTTTGCTTCACTGTGATAGAAACGTGAAACAGACTTTTGGGGGATTATGTTTTTAATTTTTTTTTCATCGTCTACCAAATAGTTACTATTTTTCCCCGCCACCAGCCCTCTCTCGGTCTTTGTTCAATGTCATTCTATGTCCTTCAGTTTCGCTCATTAATCAATCTTAAAAATATAAAACTTGTTTTAAATTACTATTTTGCGATGGATATACCGTATATGGATAAAACAATATGGGATTTAAAACCCCGAATGTAAAATGCATAATCATGATAATATTTCCTTCTTCTGTTTCTATCTATATCAAGGTCCGTCACATCAAGCTAGTTCTAAATCAGAATATACGTTTACAAAATACGTCGTGCACAAATCAAGGAGTACATAAAAAGAGCTAATGGTCAGGACATGGAGACATTCTGCCGTTTTGGGTATATATTACGACCCTCTTACGTCCATGAACAGTCTTCCATTCAGCCATTACTCATTATTTAATTCATATCAAGTTCAGCTCGAGTGAGTTTGTCCTACAAAGCGCCCAGCCCCATCCCAGTGGATCCCAATTCGTTCCTGACAAGTTGTAACTCGTGATCATTCCCTTTCATTGAACAGATTGAACACGGTTGCTATTACGTTCTCGGTATTCGTATACAGTGGTGTACAGATGGGGGGGGGGGGCTTGGGGGATCTTGCCTCCCAAAAAAATCACGACAAAGAACAAAAGTAGAAAGGGAAAGGGATAAGGGTGAAATATATAATTTTCTGGTTATTGTGTTTTTTTTGTAATAAAAATGTCAATTTTTTTTGCTCGCTTGCTTCGCTCGCAACTTAAAAAAAGAATTTACGCGATACGCCATATCTAGCCCCCTTATAATCTTTCGCTCATTACGCCACATTCGATCAGACACCATGCACGATCTCGTCCTCTTTGAGGACCTTAGAGCTAGCTTGGTGTGACAGGTGGGGGGGGGGGGTGAGCTTCGGCGTACAAACCATTCCGATACCATCCATCAAAATAGCCCCATTTCGAACCACACCAGGACACCCCATCATAGCAGTATTTCCCCCAAGTTTTTCGTGATGGCGCTACGATTAAAAGAGAACTTGTGATGAACCTATATTGCGAGACGCTCATTACACGGTAAACGAACATGACATGCAGCGTGTATAATCATGTTACCGTATTTATCAAATACAGACAATGGCATTACACAGGGGCGGGTAATTTTGCAATCATTTTGCCTCATTATAGCGAAATTACTCATCTCTCGAACCTTGAGTCAAAGTTACTATACTGCTCGTGTAATAGTCTGGGGTAGACAACTTCAATGTATCCATGGAGCTCATGTACAGTATCGAGGAATTTCGTATCTAGATACCGTGCAAGACGACATTGGTGAAAGAAGAAAGGGAGAATATTGAGAATGTTAAAGAGGAGTTAACTAGTGTATGTTCCAGAGAGAAGGAAAGAGAGAGAAAGAGAGTCGGAAAGAAAGGGATAGAGTGAATCAGAGCAAAGAGAGAAGGGGGGGGGGGGCAATGGAAAAGTCGCAGACTATAAGACACATTTTCGAATACACTTGAAAGGTGACAAACGTGAAAAGAAAGATTTATTTTATCTTGACACGTGCATTTGCATTTCTTTTTTATGCAAGATAAAAGAGCAATGAAGATTTTTTTTTAATTCCTTGGCTAGGGCCGTGTCGGGAATTGGACCCGGACTTTGTAGTCGGGCTACTCAGCCATTGTGCATCGTCTTTATGGGTTAGTATGGGTTATCCGATAGTACTTGCTTTAAAAATGGAACAATAAAAATCAGTCTTGAGATAACAGTGACAACACGTCAATCACACTCTCCAACATTTCGAATGCTTACGATCGTAATTAGAGATTGAAAAAAAAAATTGCAATCGATGACGTGACTCTATCATCACAAACTAAACCAAATTGATAATCCCGAAAAAAGTCATACACTGCATAATTGGGAGGCCCGAGGCTAACTGTCTCAGTTGATTCTCTCTCCCTTTTAGATTATAGGAAACAATGTCATCACAGTATCTCCACATGCTTGCACGATCATTAATTTTTGTCCTTTTCTCTCTCTCATCTTGTCCCCGACAGGCGCAATGATTGCGACCGGTAAAATGAGAAGTATTCCATCGTCCGAAATTGAAATACAGTTGCCGTGTCTCAGTATGTGCTCCTAATTCCCACGATTTCCCCACTGGGCCTTGATTTGTTTGGTCATACCGGCGTAGCGACACTCCATATCATTCTAGTCCTATTTTTGTACCACTGAATTTAAAGGAACAATATCAAAATTATAGAGGACTCGACGGCAGATGATTTGACATTCACACATAGACTAGGGTACAATTACAACCGTATATTCTGACTTTAACGTCAACAATCCTAAGCCCGGTTCGATCATGAGTAAAATATCTACTTTTAACGTGAGAAAACCGCCTTAGTTTTGCTTTGACTGAACTATAGTGTCATGATTTAACGATATGGACAGCTCATCAGCAAAGTCAATAAGCCCTAAATTTGAAGTCTTTATTGATACATTTTTCAAAATGTCAAGTATAATGAGTCTAATCCCATTGAGGACCTTCATGGGTGGAATGTATTCTTAAAACACGAGGAAAGACTAAATCATAACATTATTATTCATGAAATTCAGGAAGAAGTTTATGACATGTATGAGCCAAATTCCGAGGGCTTTCATGTCTAGATCCATATAAAATATGATTTGACAGAATACGCAAATACATTGGCCTATCACCAATTCAGTTTAACCCCCAGCGAATTACACAAATACGGTATTCGAAGAGGAAAGTGAATGATTGGAAAAAGGGTGAATAAAAAGCAGGCTAATTTCTTTTCACATCCCCCCCGAACAGAATGGCCTTGAGGCGACCTTGTCATTGCATTTACCCAGCTCTGCCATCGGTTTATACTGTGTATACTGGGGTTTTGCTCCTGCAAAAACATTCTGCAAACATTAGCGATGGATGCAGGACCACAAGAAACGGTAGAGGAGGCCCACGTGTGTAGAGATGTTTGGGTTTAGCAGGGACATCACTATCTGTGCTATGTCAATAGACCACATCTTGTAATGCCCAGAAATCACATTAATTCATGCTCCGGGAAAATAGAAGGAGGACAAGGCGAGGTTTTAGGAGTGAAAGAAAGAATGAGAGATAAAGATTGAGATGTCACGATTACCCGAGATAGTGAAATGGGGAAGGGTAAGGGAAGAAGATAAATAATGAGACTGCGCAGAAATGGATTGATTCTCTAATGAGGAAAGAGTGGATAAAATGAAATGATTTCGTAGAAAAGGATAAAAGACAAAGATGTGACAAAAATGTATTGTAATAACTGAAAGAATATAATATAGTGAGATAAGATAGAGAAAGAAAGAGAGGAGTGGTTAAAAAAAAACGAAGGAAAAAGAAAAGAAAGATGTAAATGAAGAAGCCTATGAGAAATTAGTGGAGTGGTGGGTTGACATACATGTAGCATAGGATGACGGGGGTGGGGGCACGGGCACTAGCGTACCTACGAGGAGGGCAGTCTGCCCCCCTGACGAGCCACAACCCATGCAAAGGACGTATCCCTGCCCCCCTGACAAGCTTGAAAGACCCTTTTTGCCCCCCCCTGACGAGCTTGAAGACCTTTATTGAAGTTTTTTTTTTTTTTTTTTTTTTTTTTTTTGTTTCTGGTACGAAATCCTTTATTTGTGATTGAAGACCTTTTTTTTTTTTTGCTTGTCAAATTTTTTGGCGGACGGTTTTGCCCCCCTGTGGAAAATCCTAGGTACGCCACTGGGTGGGGGCCACAAGTGAAAGTTAAATTAATCCCAGATAATATCTGGAAAATATATGTGAAAATTTTTAAGTAATTTGTCAAAAAATTAGTCTGCCAAAATACCCCAATATGTTGTTGATGATGATGATGAAAAGCATTTGTAAAGCGCATATATCTGTTAAAACACACAAACACACTCATTCAAAGGCGCCGGCTCCTCAATATGTCTCACATTATTCAGAATTATTTCAATTTGCGAGCTAAAAATAAAATCACAATTAGAAACAGATAATACATAAATGTAACCTGGTAATGGAAGATGAAAGTAGGGCAAACAACACTATGTTAGATTACATTAGCTACATAAGGTGGATGACGATGATGATGGTAGTTCATCGCTGTGTGTACAGCAAACTCTCGAGACACTGCATTCGAAATTCCGCTCAATGTTTCAACAACACACGCAGAGAATGGTGTTGGATGCTATCCTGCCGTTCTTACTGAAACAACCGTTATTCACACCTAAACGAAAACAAAAACAAAACACAAACGTAGTCACGATCTTGAAAAAAAGGAGAAGAAAAGCCATGAGCGCGAAAGAAGGCAGCCAATTCTGATCCCCCGCCATTCTTGAAACCTAATCGGATATAGAAGAATTGGTTTTCCTCGAGACACCTTCACGACAATACTTCAAGTATGTCATGCCCTATTTTCATGAACTATATATGATTAGCTGGCAGCAAGCATAACACTAGTAATAAAACGGGGACGGTAAACTCGATTCTTTAAGGTGGGTATGATGTAGGCTTCTGAGTTACGGCGTGATGAGGATTCAAGTATTTATTTCAGAAAACTTATATACGCATAAGTTAACACTAAAATACCAGTAAAACAAACTACATGATACTTGGTTCCAAACAGCGACTCCATAATTTCAAATAAGATAAGATTTCTATTGGAAATAAGGAAATTGGGAGAATCCGATTTTAAGTATCTAGGTGTCATGTTCGATGAAAATTTGTCATACGAAAGGCACATAGATCACATTGCTAAAAAGATGTATGTATTCATTCTTTGTAAATATTGTAGATATTGATTTTTATCTCAGGGCCATCAAGGACAGCAGTTTGTTAACCGATGAGGCCACCCTGATTAAATAGAACTGAACATAAATAAATAAATGGATGAATTAATGAATAAATAAATGAATAAATAAATAAAAAACAAATAAATAAAATAAAATATCAAATAAATGAATAAATATTAGGGAAACTGGGTCCCACGAAATTATGGTTGACTCATATATGTATGTTAAAGTGATAATTAATTTCGGGGAGGGGAAGATTTAGGCTTACATTAGAAGTGGTAATTTTGTTTGGATCTCCAATTTACACACTTAAATTTTAATAAGCAATCTTTACAAATCGTACAACCCAACAAAATTATTTGATCTGTTCTCATTATCACTTCTACAACAACAACAACAACTACTACTACTACTGTACTATTACTACTACTGCTGCTGATACTACTACTACTACTACTTCTACTACTACTACTACTACTACTACTACTACTACTACTAGTACACTCTACTACTAATACTGATACTACTACTACTCCTTCTACTACTACTACTTCTACTACTACTACTACTACTACTACTACTACTACTACTACTACTACTACTACTACTGATACTACTACTACTACTACTAATAATAATAATAATATTGATTATTTGAATTTTAAAGTAATAATGATTTCTATGAGTGTTAAGATGCGCTGAATGGAATAAAAAAATCCCAAAATCATAAATGACACACGCTTTCCCACCTGCACTAACCCTGACACCTGAACAATAAGAATAATAAGGGAGTGAGAATATAAGTGACACAATAGTGATTGACCATTGGCACTGATTTGTTATGGCAGCCGGTGCCGCGGTTATGGAAATGGACTGTTGTAATACATAATAAATTGCATCAATTTAAAGAGCATGACCAATAAAATCTAATTGAGGCGTATTTATGAAGGTCCCACTCTCCAGAAAGTGGTCAGTCAGATTTTGCTCTTGACTTAAGCAATCAAGATCCCTTTTTTTCAGGAATGAAAGGGGGGGGGGCTTGCTGTCAACTGGTCATGCTGACATGAATTGTGTATAAACTTAAGTGCTAAAGTGCTTTTGTAAAACAAACTTGACAAACTGTCATCAAGAAAACGATGAAGAGACGGTGTGAAATCTTTATTGGTGGGATGACGGTCTTGTCTTCTGGCAACTCAGGGGAGTGTTTCATCAATATTTTCATCCGACAAGTTGTCAGATCTGACATCTTTCCCTGATGTTGATTGGCTGAGAGGTACTGTTACTATGGTAACTGTCGGATAAAATGGTACTTGTCGGATAAAACGTCCGACAAGTCCTTTTATGAAACGCCCCCCAGGTTTCAAATCAGGTCGCATTCAGATCAGAGAGTAATAACTATCATTTTTAATAGGTCTCCCACAGAGAGGGCATACAGGACTGGTGTGAGGTCTTGCATTCATAAAGAAGTCGTGCTTTCTGATAAAAAGCCACTGTCTTTATAATTGGTTGTAGACATACGAAGAATGAACGTATACTGCTATATGAGTAGTGTGTTCTGTTGAGAAACAAATAATACTTGGTATACTATCTAGGAACATATAAAGAGGACACTGTGAAGCGTTCTCCTTTAAAAGGTGCAAGCAAAATCAACACGGACAACACTTTTAAATGCCTAACTTCAGGCCCTTGCACTTTCTAGTCTTGATGGAGCATCATCACTTTGTAGCTTTCAAAACAGAAAGGTTTAAAAATTGAATCTAAAAGTTTTGACTTTCGAAGTAATTACAGTCTACTAACTTGAGGCGAACAACTGTTTCCTACCCATGCCTCATGCTTGCACTAAAGAATGGTGACATCTAAAGCTTCGAAGTGACACATATACATGAACCCAATGGCCCGTATTCTGAACTCCGGTTTAAATTAAACTCTGGCTTAAAGTTGTGGTTAAATTATGGAGAGCCAATTGGAGCACAAATCCCTAACCATACACATTCAATTTATTAACTCATATGACATCCAAATTGTTCATAATTGTCTGGGAATGAAAACTGAGGTATTTTTCTTCATAATGAAAGCAAAAGGAAACAAAATAGTAAACATAAGAAATATACAACACAAACATAATTTTTGAACTTTTGGCTCCCCATAATTTTAGCACAGAGTTAGACCGTGGTCTAAGTTAAACCTGACTTCAGAATACGGGCCTATCAGGGGCCTATGTATAGAATTTAAAATCTCAACCTCCTAACCTCCCTCATCTCTTGGAGATAAATAACCGACTACCATTCTCAAAAAAAAAAAACATCCCCTGATTCATCATCTCCCATACTGCTGTTGCTCCTGCTGTCGATAAAATGTTCTTATTGGATTAAGGTTGGAATCACATAATGCTGTTCCAGAGAACATCTTTGGTTTAAACAGGCTGCAGATTCCAACACCCGGCCATGCTGTTCATCCGGGAAGGGTTTCACGAAACGTTTTGTCGGTGATTGCCCGAGACAAATTTTGCTGACCGCCAATCAGGTACGAGTGTTTCAATAGTTTGTAACAGCTGTCAGCGAAAAACAATGATAAAGAGCTCCACGAGACAAGCCCCAGTTCACCCTCCGGTTAAAAACGCAGAAAAAAACCGAGGGAGGTGTATGTTTTGAGAAGATGGTGTTTTAACCGCTGATGACCCGATTTTTCCGTTTTGCCCCTTTATATCGTTTCATCTCTTCGTTCGCGGTACTTTGGATGATCTTACTCAGATATGAAGTTGTCAAATGCCTGAGTATACAACTATGCTCCGGTCTATATTAATCGTTCAGCTCGAGGATACTTCATTTTCCGTTCCAAAATAAGTCAATTCACAAAGGCATTTTCTAAATTTACTTTCGAACTAATTGTTATGGGATCAGTGATTTAACGGCTATACTTCTGAATAGTATCCCGTTATTAGTAACCATCTGGAATAAAAATTTGGAAATGTTTTTTTGACTGATTTGAGTAGGTATGGGTGTCAACATCTACCCCAAAAAGGTTAGGAGGAATACGGGCTGGGGAAAATGCTTTTTTTTAATGTCAAAGGTCAATGACCTTTTAAAATATACTGTATCATGGTAACTCCCAGATAAAATATTACAGGTTGGTGATCATGGTGTCAAAATAAACAGATTCTTACAAGAAGATCAACTAAAATCAAATCAAGTACCTACAATGCTCATTCACCCAAGAAATTCAAGGTCAAAGCCTTTCAAAGGTCAATGTCCTTTTTTTACATTATATACCATATACGGTATTATGGTATCTCTGAGATGAAAAGGCGTAGGTTGGTGATCTTGGTGTACAAATGCAGAGGTTTTTACAGGAAGATCAAATAAAATAAAATTAAGTACCCAGAATGCACATTAAACAAAAACATTCAAGGTCAAAGCCTTTCAAAGGTCAATGACCTTTTTTACATTATATACCATGTACGGTATAATGGTATCTCTGAGATGAAAAGGCGCAGGTTGGTGATCTTGGTGTCAAAATGCAGATTCCTACAGGAAGGTCAAATGAGATGAAGTTAATCACTAGAATGCATATTAATCCATAAACTTCAAGGTCAACGGTCAGTGACCTTTTTACATAGGCTATATATCGTATAATGGTATCTCTGAGATAAAACGCTGCATGTTGGTGTCAAAAAGCAATTTTTGCAAGAAGATAAAAAGGCACAAAATAATCATAAAGAATAGTCCTTCACCTTTGATATCCAAAGGTCAAAAGTTAATAAATATTTAGATATCCATGCATGATTCCCCCAAAAAGAATTAACCCATCATATTCAAATTTTATTTGTGAATAATAGAAATGTAATGAAAACTTTGATGTTTAATAATTTCACTCTGAAATAAGGATAAATAATGGCCATGAAAAATATATTTAGGGGTTAGAGGTCAATCAACTATGTCAATAACGTCAGGGAATTTACGTAAATAGGTCGATAACTTGATTATGGCATGTAGGTATACCTGCGTGGAAAATGAACACAAATTTTATAGTTGAATCCTTGAACAATGATGGTGTCAAAACACAAGCTCGAAGTGAAACTGAGATCAAATAGCACTTTTTAATATAACATTGTAGTAATGCATTGCCAAAAGTGTAAAAAAAATCATGTATGATATAATTTGAAATGGTGAAGTTGTAAAAGTAGCAGCATTTAGATATGCATTTTATAAATATAAATCAAGGTACTAATTTCTCTGTAGCAATAGGTCACTAACCTCAAATGCTACAATCAATACTATAAACTATAACTTAATCTGTAAATTAAAAGGATAGGCCTAACTCTTATGACAAGCATCATCCGAGAATATTTTCATATAGCCAGGGACAATAATGAAGAATTAAAATAAGGCAATCATTAGAGCTGCAGCTTTTGTCATAGTAAATGAAGTTAAGTGTCTCAACTTCAGCAAAGAGTAACTCAACTCTTGGAAACCCTCTGACATTTTCAGGACTTTGATCTGGCCCATTCAATGAAAGCCTAACGTTATGTCAATGGGTATCAGACCAGGATCTATATAATTACTAATATGTTGCACAGCTTGATTCTCAAGAACTGAAAGTGGTGCTGTAGGAGTTTTGATAGTTAGATCGATGGATGTGTACTTGTAAGTTATTATCTCCTTTTGAATTCAATTATTATATGCCTAATTTGTGCATGATAACAATCAGTTGTTCTGGACCAAACACATGTTCCTTGTACAAACTGATACCTAGTAGAAAATAGCATCATGGGTGACGTACGGCAGAGAGCAGATAAGAAATTTTGTCCTGCAGCATTAGCATCTCAAGAGATTCTGGCAGCTCGCAATGAGAGGTAATTAATAATAGTACGGGAATTCATCTTTGTTGAAGTTGAGATACATGCCATTTACTATGACAGAAGCTGCAGCTCTAATGACGGCCTTCATTTCATCTTCATCATCATCCCTCTGCTGTTTGAAAATGCTCTCAGATGATGCTAGCTGTGACATGAACGTTAGACCTGTCCTATCAATTTTTTTAAGATTAAGCTAATAGTTTATAGTATTTATTATAGCATTGAGGTGAGTGGCCTATCGCTGGAGAGAAAAAGACACGACAATCTTGATTTAGATATTATGATGCATTAAATGCATAAAAATCATTTCAAATTATATACTTGATTTCATCTATTTTTTTCATTGCTTTTGGCAACGCATCGCAGAATATGAAGAAGTGTTATTTGGTTATCAACTTTTTTAAAACTTAATTTCCACTGATCTTTTGGAAAAAGGTCATTGACCTCTGACCCCTAAATGCATTATCCATGACCTTCATTATTTCAGACTTAAATTATGAAACCTCCATGTTTTCATTACAAATTAGACATCTTTATTCACATTATTCACAAATAAAATATGAACACAAAGGATAATTTTATTTTTATTTTTACGTCATACAGATTATATATATATATATTTCCTCTGATCATTTCAAGGATGAAAGTTTATTCTTTATACTTATTTTGGTGTTGTTTAATCTTCTTGCACAAATCTTTGCATTTTGGCACCAAGATCACTTTTGATCACCAACCCGCGGTGTTTTATCTCAGACATACCATTATTATAATTTTATGTTAAAAAGGACATTGACCTTTGTCCTTGAATTTTATGGGTGAATGTGCAATCTTGATGCTTAATTTTATTTTATTTAATCTTCCTGTAAGAATCTGTGTATTTTGACACCAATAACACCAACCTGTGCCGTTTTATCTTAGAGATACCATTATATAATATGGTATATAATGTATAAAAGGTCATTGACCTTTGGCCTTAAATTTTATGGGTGAATGTGCATTCTAGGTACTTAATTTTATTTTATTTGATATTCTGGTAAGAATCTGTGCATTTTGACACCATGATCACCAATCTGTGCCTTTTCATCTCAGAGATACCATTATACGGTATGGTATATAATGTAAAAAGGTCATTGACCTTTGAAAAGCTTTGACCTTGAATTTTATTGGTGAGAGTCCATTCTAGGTACTTAAATTTATTTTATTTGATCTTCTTGTAAGAATCTGTACATTTTGACACCATGCTTACTAGCCTGTACCTTATCATCTCAGAGATAACATTATACAGTATGGTATATACTGTAAAAAAAAGGTCATTGACCTTTGAAATGCCATTGACCTTTGAAAGGCTTTGACCTTGAATTTTATCAGTGAATGTGCGTTCTAGGTACTTAATTTTATTTTATTTGATATTCTGGTAAGAATTTGGGCATTTTGACACCATTATCACCAACCTGCGCCTTTCCATCTCAGATATACCATTATACAGTATATATATGAAAAGGTCAGACCCTTGACCTTGAAAAAACCACTTTCCCCAACCCGTATTCCTCCTAACTTTTTTGGGGTAAATGTTGACAACCATACCTACTCAAATCAGTTGAAAAACCATTTCCAATAATTTTATTCCAGATACGCTATTTTGGGGTCTAATTTAGGGATGCTAGAAGACAAAGCCAAATGTGTGAGCGAATTTTTACCAGGACGATACATAACTATTATTATGACATCCATGACGATCATGATCAAGCAATAACTGGTTTAATTTCTTCAATCATTTTTGTGTGAATAAGACGAGAAGTGGTTGGTTTCATCGCAAATCTGTTTGGGGATGGATGATTGCCCGAAATCATGTGAAAATAGACTCCGAAGAAGGGGAGGGGGGGGGGGGGCAATTTTTCGTCACCAGTTGATCAATGTCATCGTCTTTTGAGCTCTCTCTACTAATGGTTAAGAACAATAACTAATTTATGTTTTATATTCATTTTTCGGTTCAAAACCAGGTATAAATGAATAATATAGGATTCAAATATCGCACGTATCCACCATGTTAGGTGCTCAAGGCGCTCTTATATAACCCCGGCTAAGCTAGTTTACCGATTCCGCTGCTCACAACTTTTTAATGAATTACTTCCCGTCGGTTCCCATTTACCTCACCTGGGTTGAGTGCAGCACAATGGTGGGTAAATTTCTTTCCGAAGGAAAACACGCAATGGTTGGTGATCGAACACACATCCCTCAGATTGAAAGACGAGAGTATTTACCACTAGACCACGACGCCCCAATAGGATATAGGGTGAACTATGGTCTAATATATATCCCCATGCATGCAAGATAATATTGCAGGTATTGGGTGAAGTATGGTATGATATATAACCCCATGCATGCAAGATAAGATTGCAGGTATTGGTTGAAGCATGAAGCATGGTATAATATAAAACCCCATGCATGCAAGATAAGATTGCAGGTATTGGTTGAAGCATGGTATAATATATAACCCCATGCATGCAAGATAATATTGCAGGTATTGGGTGGAGTATGGTATAATATATAACCCCATGCATGCAAGATAAGATTGCAGGTATTGGGTGAAGCATGAAGCATGGTATAATATATAACCCCATGCATGCAAGATAAGATTGCAGGTATTGGGTGAAATTGGTATAATATATAACCCCATGCATGCAAAATAATATTGCAGGTATTGGGTGAAGCATGGTATAATATATAACCCCATGCACGCAAGATAATATTGCAGGTATTGGGTGAAGCATGGTATAATATATAACCCCATGCATGCAAGATAAGATTGCAGGTATTGGGTGGAGTATGGTATAATATATAACCCCATGCATGCAAGATAAGATTGCAGGTATTGGGTGAAGTATGGTATAATATATAACCCCATGCACGCAAAATAATATTGCAGGTATTGGTTGAAGCATGGTATAATATATAACCCCATGCATGCAAGATAAGATTGCAGGTATTGGGTGAAGCATGGTATAATATATAACCCCATGCACGCAATATAATATTGCAGGTATTGGTTGAAGCATGGTATAATATATAACCCCATGCATGCAAGATAAGATTGCAGGTATTGGGTGAAGTATGGTATAATATATAACCCCATGCATGCAAGATAAGATTGCAGGTATTGGTTGAAGCATGGTATAATATATAACCCCATGCATGCAAGATAAGATTGCAGGTATTGGTTGAAGCATGGTATAATATATAACCCCATGCATGCAAGATAAGATTGCAGGTATTGGGTGAAGTATGGTATAATATATAACCCCATGCATGCAAGATAAGATTGCAGGTATTGGGTGAAGCATGGTATAATATATAACCCCATGCATACAAGATAAGATTGCAGGTATTGGGTGGAGTATGGTATAATATATAACCCCATGCATGCAAGATAAGATTGCAGGTATTGGGTGAAGTATGGTATAATATATAACCCCATGCATGCAAAATAAGATTGCAGGTATTGGGTGGAGTATGGTATAATATATAACCCATGCATGCAAGATAAGATTGCAGGTATTGGGTGGAGTATGGTATAATATATAACCCCATGCACGCAAGATAAGATTGCAGGTATTGGGTGGAGTATGGTATAATATATAACCCCATGCACGCAAGATAAGATTGCAGGTATTGGGTGGAGTATGGTATAATATATAACCCCATGCATGTACGATAAGATTGATATCTGGGGCGGGGTCAGGTGGGAATGTACAAATAAAACATATCAAGGTAAAAAACAACTTATCATATAATGTGCCAATATTATTATTATTCAGATTTATTATTTTTATTTTATTCTAATAATATGAAGTTGATATTACCGTTTTTTGATCTCGTGTGATAAAGCATACATTCGTGCATGTTTTCAAGAAGCATTCTAATATTTGCTTTTTTCATTTCATGTAGCCGATTGTTGTATTTTAGTGGGTAAAATATTGGCCACATACACCCGTGGTTCCAGATTAATATACAAATCTGTCACGTAAAATGACACCCCATGCTATGGAAAAGTGGTGATAATTTGAGGCGTGACAGAAAGGTGTACTTTATACACACGGCTGCGTGGACAGAATTTCAGTGTAATTGATTCGAATTAGCACGTGAGTGTTTGTGTTACTCCGTCTGCATAGAGGTCGAATGAATTCATCATTGACAAAGTGACGTCACAGTATGTAGTCATTTACAAACCTGTACTGTACACTAATATTCTTCACCATAATACATATATTTTTCTATTATGTATTATTCCGATACCATTAAGATTAAAAATCTTAAAATGGTTGCGAAAGGACGAAAAGAACAGGGTCATTTTGGGGAATTCTGAAGTGACAAGCATAATTTATGCCTAATTTAAATAAATGTTAATCACATCTTTCTAGATTAATGTCACCATTTATTGGAATACCCGTTTCCTCCATGGGATAGCTGATCATAACACAACGAAAGAGAGAAGGGGGGGGGGGGTTAAGGAGGTAGTCAGCGCATGCGGAGGAATTAGGAAATGGTATGGAGGGAACATGTACCAACAGAGCTGTAAATCTGTTATCACTACCTGATCTGGATTTCCCAAGAGTCCACCTATTTTTAACAATCAACGAGCGTGCGTCCTTGAATAGGCGATAATTTGGTGACAAATAGATACAAGATTGCAACATGACATGTAGTGGATGAAAGAGGGAAAGCTTGGGATGCGATCCTTTTGGTGCAACTGCAAACCATGGAGATTCATCATCATCAACATGTTCAAAACGAGTATCAAGCCCTATGGGGTGCATTTCATCAAACGGGTTTGAAAACCATGCATGACGAGACAAAAACATATTCTGAATTGTTTAAAATGCATCAACTATTGCTGGAACAAATTCCAAACTTCAGGATTCAGGATAATTCATTTTAATTTGGGATTATATAAAATCGAAACTTTGTAGGTGGGGGTTAATGTGTAGGGTCTATATGTCATTGAAATACTGCGAGAATAAAAGAAAATGTAGCACACTTTTAAGAATGTTACAGAAACTTGTACATGCCTACATGCCCTGCATTGGGAAAATAAAACTACCGTATATACGTATTACAAATCTGCATTAAGTTCCTAGAGTAAATTGCCAATTCGTCTATTGCCAACTCTTCCACTCATTAATGGTCTACCTTCATTTAGTCTAATGCCGCTCCGTCCATCAACATTTCATCTAACAACCATTTAGTCCAATAATTATTTTGTCCAATAAACACTTCGTCTAATCACCAGTTCGTCTATGACCATTTCGTCTCATAAGAACTACATGGCTATTGGATCAATTGGTTAGTAGACGAAACGGTGAGTGGACGAAATGGCAATTAGACCAAGTGGATATTGGATTTACTGATGGTAAACCAAATGATAGTAGACGAGCGTAAATTTGACAAATTTGCATTAGAGTTGAAAATAAACCGCTCCTTATTATATCTTCGGTAGATGTGAACCTCTTTAATATACTTTTTAAAATCCTCATCATGAATAACATGTAAAAATGCATCATTATAATTTGCATAGGGTAACATTCTCCCTTTTTGAGATGAAATTATAAGCAAAGGCGTAGCCTGGTGTGGGCTGTTATGGAGGAGGGGGGGTGCACAAATAGGATTTTAGAGACATTTTAAACCTGGGAATTAACATCAAATCTTCTTTCTCACGATCTATATCAAGGGTCCGATTAAATAACATGTAATGTTCTTATCAACGAATACAATAGGGGGGCTTATGGAGGCACTTGCCCCCCCCCCAAAAAAAAAAAAAATAAATCCATGACCAAGAAACGATATGCGGCTAAAAATGTGATAAGAAGAAAAGGAAAACAATAGGGAAGAGTGTGAAATATTCTATTGTATCCTAAACATTATGTCAAAAACGATAATGAAATTTGATTTTCCTTTTAAAATTGTCAAAATGTTCGCTCGATTTTGCCCTTTAATACGCAACGTTGTTCCCCCTTTTATTTTTTTTTTTTTGGGGGGGGGGCTCGTTACGCTAAGGTTGATTATCCATCGTGTCTGGTTTGATTGAAGAGAAGTGAGAAATTGAAATAAATCATGTCGTTATTAATCAATCTACGTTAATATATTATCTCACATCTGCTCTCGGAGGCGAAAAGATTACGGAGAAACCGGAAGTGCGAGGCACACTTGGATTTTAAAACAATATTCTTATTCGATATATAATACAGTTTTAATTTGACTTGCACATCCAACCCCCGTGTCAATTAGTTTTTAAAGGAAATACCTATCACATATCAATAGACGAACATAAATAAAGAGGCCTATTTGTATACTAGCATACATGCCCTGGGATATCTCGAGTTTATATCATCAAACCACGGATCAAACTAGTCGATTTGAATCGCGTGCTTGCCAGAGCCCCGAGAGGAAAGTCCTGGATTTCAGCTAACCCCGAAAAACCATCAGGATTGCCAAGGGGTACGGGGTAAGAAAAGGGGGGATTGCTGGTGTTTGATCGGTTACGGAAGAAGGAGATAACATGTGTATTCGCCCATGGCTCCACAACAGCCCATCGGTCAGCAAAAACAAAGGGGCATATGCCAATCGGCGAAAGAAGGTAACCAGACGAGGAGACAAAAATGACCCGTTCACACTGCGGGATGTTATTAATCTCAAAATGCTTGTTGATGATTAATCTATTTTATTTCCTTTTGAAAGGACACTGTAACCATTATTCGACGTAATTATTTACTCCTGTTGATGGGTAGGGATCATATACCTTTCAGAATATATGTTGGTCAACATGCACGAGCCTATCAAATGTTGGGTGAAACAATGAAAATCAACAACAAAAACATTAACAAACCATTCATAAATCTATCAACCTTATACAGTGCCGGCCGCGGGAAACGTCACAGTGCCCCCTAAGGCGAACGCGGTAGCCCGTAGCGGACATTTGAGGGGAGCGGACGAGGGAAGACGCCCGCGTCCGCTCCCCTATGATATGAGTGCCCTAGGTGACCGCCCGAGGGTAGTGCCCGCGACTATCCTAGGGTGTTTCCCTAGGATGTTCGGCCGTGCATTCTTGGTAGAAAGAAGAGGTTTGATTTGACACATTCGTTCAGGACTGCATGTGATTTTTATCTCATATCAAGCATAAGTTTTCGATCATTTATCGTGGATAAAATCTGTTATGAAAATTACAAAGTTTTGGGTTGATAACTGGGATTTTAGGCTTTTTCACCGAATGACTTATTGTGTTCGATTACACACTGGCACCAGCGTAAAGGGTCCTTTCCTATGAATATTCTTCCCGTGGTGTCCGTTATTTCATTCACTGACATGGTTAGTCGTGATCGTAAAGGAGTTTCTGACAGTGGAGCAGGTATTTGTCGATGTTTACCCTACATTCCGGAGGTAGTCCTAGAACTATTTACTCTATTCTTTCCCTGCATGGTCATCCTTTTTATATACCCTGACATGCTTTTCAGGCGCGGATCTACGAGATGCAGATAAAAGGGAGAAGAAGAAAGCAAAAATGAAAGAAAAGGCGAAAAGGAAGGGATGGATTGAAGACGAGAAGGAAAGAGATAAGAGAAATAGAAAAAGTGAGAGAAGGGGAAAAGGGAGAAAGAGAAAATAGAGGGGGGGGGGGGGGCGAAGAGGAGAAAGATGGAGAGGGGGTAAAGAAAAGAAATAAGGAAAAGGTGAAATGGAGAAGAAAACAGAGGGGATGAAAAAAGGGAAGGTGAGACAGAAAGAAAAGAGGGAAAAGGAGAAAAGGAAAATAGATTGAAAATCGAAGGGGAGAAGAAGAGACAAAGGAAGAAGGACAGAATGAGAAAGAGAGAAGGATAAGGAGGGGGAAATTGAAAAAAAAATGAAGAAGGGAGACATAATAAAATGGAGTAAGAAAGCGAATGAGGGAAGGGTGCAGGAAAAGGTAAGAAGTACAGGGGACGAAGAAGTGGGACTTAAGAAAAAGTAGAGGAAAAGAGACAAAGCGGGAAGAAAAATTTGGGAAATTGCCCAGTTTTTCATGTCAAAAAATACTTTAGTAACTCGCATCTGCCCATTTTTACGCTGATGACAAGTATTGAACATTCTTGCGCTCAATCTTGTAATTATTTTCTCTCACCATGCTCACAATTTCCTGCTCTGGTTGCATCAATTAAAAACTTGTCCCGAATCAACATCCGCTCATTCAAGAAAGCAGAAAGAAAAATGAAAGAAAAAGGCAAAAAGGAAGCGATGGAGGGAAAATGAGAAGGAAAATAGAAGAAGTGAGAGAAGGAGAAGGGAGCGAAGAAAAGAAGGGGAAAGAGGAGAAAGAGAAAATAGAGGGGGCTTATTGTTTCATGGTAATATGGATACCCTATAGTTCTGCAGTACTTAGTTATGAAACTTGTTTTACTCAGTAATGCTCACGCGTGATGATTAAAAGGATTTTCGACTATATAGAGGTGAACCGGGACGGGGCTTTCATTCTTTAACTTGGCTTGACTAACTCCTTTGTTCCCCCGAAAAGAATTGTTAGGTTTGATAGTTAACGTTTGCGTGAGCACCCACCAAAACTCTTAACAAAAGAAAAGAATGGTTTGTATAGCTCCATTCTTGCTTTGTCGGCAAGTGATAATTAACTCGTTAAGTACCCATTCCACTCACTACGTCCTAGTAGCTTTCGAAAACGTACTTTTACTTGGGTATGTGTTTAAACATTGAAGCTAAATGTGCTAGAAATTTTTCAAATAGTTACATTATGTAAATAGCTTTTGTTGGTTTGCTCTGAAGCGCATTGAGCGTCCAATCAAGATGGAAAGTGCGCTTTACAAATGGCATGTATTATTATTTTTAGCTACCATATAACACTGAATTCTGTATTATACCAAGTTGTGACTTGGTTTTATCATTTCCAATTCATATAACAAAATATATTTCGAAGGAAAATCTTGCTTTACTGAAATGAAATAAATAAAAAAATGTTTATAACTTTAATTGATGTCCGACTAATCTATCAATATAAAAGCGCAGTTCGTAAATATGATAGTTTAATCTTTACTTCGACGTCAATTATTCGTTTTATTATCATCATGTAGGTGTATCAGGGATATTAATATTCGTTGTAATCCCATCTATAATTTTGTATAAAATTGCGCGAAATATATGCGTTGTTCTCATCATGAAGCTGGAACCCCTCTTCATTTTTCTCATCCTCCTCTTCCTTCTTCTCCTTTATTATTTCCACCACTTTCATCTCTTCCCAATTCGAATATTTACCAATGTAACTTAAAAACCGCAATAGAGAGCAGGTAATGTAATCAGATGTTTTAGCAAAAAGATAAATCTGTTCCATCTGTTACATTGAGGTAAATTTATACTTTTTATAGGGTGAGGGTTTTAGAGACCCGATTTGAACCGAAATGAAAAGAATATCCTCATTTATTGTTGTTTACAAATTAATCCCCCCCCCCATTTATATGAACATCCTGTCATAAATTGGGAAGCGGATGTGATCAAAGGAGATCAAATGTGTGGGCGGGGAGCAAGACTCTACCAGACTGATGACAATAACAAAGGAACCAAATAACAAATCGATGAGCACAACCAGTTTTGCTGGTGTTCGCTTTTTGCACGTCTACTTTGTATGATCTTGGTCATACTAGTATTCGTTTTCACGCACCTTTCATTCCCTGTATTAGGGTTTTATCAACCATGTCAACGAATTGACGATCCCAATATTGACCGCACGTTTGTTTTAACATAATGAGAATTCGCAAATGCCCTTGATATTCATAATTATGTTTTACTTTAAGTTTGTCATTAATGTTTGTTAACATTCACTCTGTTAATAACTTATCAATTTTTATTCACAAAAAATCAAGTCTGCTTATTAATGTCTTTTATCTATTTTAATTCTTTTTTTGTTGTTGATATGCCTTTCTTTCTTCTTTCCTAATTCCACCCTGTGCACCCCGTTAAAACTTAAGGAAGAATGTTTCAAATGTTTCTGCCTCCCCCCTTGTTTCAAACAGTTCTTACACTGTTCATAAGGAGATGGGATTAGGTGTATAGTTCACGCTGAAGGGAGAGGAATGGGTACGTATGGAGAGAAAAAAAAACTTATCCCAAAAGATACAGAATTGATCTCCATGACATTAAATCACAATTGTGTCCTTTTTTTTTTTTTACAAGTTTGTATGATACATGTATGTCTCCCACGTAAGGCGTAAGGAAAAAAGTTTACCTAATGCATCAAATTTGATTAATTGATTAGATTCATTGCGGTAAACGAAAAATAATAAATTCGATGTTCCAGCCAGGGTGACCAGATTTCACAAAATTAAATACGGGACAATCGACAAAGCACTATGTACCATCGGATCGACCGAGCCAGGCCAAAAAATCAACAAAAAGGCTACACAATGTTAGACATGTTAACAAAATATTTTAAGAAAGGGGAAGGGAGGGTGAGCGGAAGAAAGAAAAGAGAGAAAAAAACGAGGAAACAAGAAATGAATTGAGAGGAAAGAAAACAAATAAGGAAAAATTAAAAGGAAAAAAGTTTGAATGAAAGGATGAAAAAAAGAATAAAATAATATAAAAACAGATAACGGTTTCCGTCATTACTTGAAATAAATAAAGAAAGAAAGAATTAAAATAAAGGAAGGGAAGGTGAATAAATGTGTGAAAGAAAAAAAACATAAGGAGAGAAAAGAGAAAAGTAAGAAAAATGAAGGAAAAGAGAAAGAAAGAAAGAAAGAAAAAGAATTCCTTTATTATTTGAAAGAAACAAAGACAGAAGAAAACAGGAAGGAAGCAAGGAAGGAAGAAAGGGAAAGAAGGAATAAGGGAAAGAAATAAAGGGACAACAGAAATTAAAAAATGAAAGAAAAGAAAACAAATAACATCTAAAAAAAAAAAAAAATCTACAATAGATTCCAATCACGCTAGTTTAAAAACATAATGGTCTATCACAAGATAACCAAAGTACATGCACATGTAAACATAATGCAATGTACGTACCCTAGAGTACCCTAGGATAAGTGCGGGCACGGCCAATATTCCCGACCTTTCGTTTGAGGACGCGCACGCTTATTTACGACGGTAGTTGATTTTGGAAGAGACTTTTTGGGCCCGTCATCATGGTCGTAAAACTCTGTCCTGCAATGCAAATTGTGTGACATGAGATTATTTTTTTCGTTTCGCATCTGCGACGGAAACATTCAATATGCGTTTCGTGTGCAAAATTCTGGTTGCTACTATGGTAACAGCGATATATCCGATTGAGGACGACTTTCCAAAGCCACATTTGACTCCTCCTAGAGCTCGAGAGGCCGCCCAGGGGGCCCACTTCCATTGATTAGTGGATACCAGGAGCGAACACGTGTTAAAGGGGACAGAGTGGGCAGGTACGTTACTTATAGGCCTATGTAACGTAATAAGGGTGTCAAAACGATGTTTAAAATGCTGAAAAAAGGGATATATATCCAATACTTGTAGGGTTTCACAAGCCAAATACTTGTTAAGAGATGCATTTTCATAATCTGGAAAAGAATTGCTTCCCTTGTTTAGGGTACTTTTCGAAACCTCATGGTCGTGCCTGGTATCCACTCATCAATGGAAGTGGTCCCCCCGGAATTTGAATCTAATCCCCCATTTCTGGGGAAAGTAAAACATAATGCCCATTACATCGTGTGCGAGAGGCATATCGTTTGTGTAGAAGGAGTAAACAAAAGAAACAAAAGAAACAAAGAAACAAAATAAACGAGTTCAAACGTATTGCATATGCTGTGCACATATCAACGCGTGCGAAATTTTCGGCTGGAGAGGTTGATCTGACCCATGAAATCAATTGCCAGTGATCCACCAATAATCCACGTTAAATGTAATATCGATTCGATGGACTGTAATTATCTATATCTAAGCCTTCATTCAGTAAGTTTTTCCTCACTCAATATGTACTCAATTTGTTTGAAAAACCACTTTCTTATCCATGTCATAATCTATTTTAGGTCCTGCATTTCGAATATCTCCAGCCATCAGTCGTAATATACATGCATGTATGGTGGGTGTCGCGGAAAAGGATTTTGCACACGAAAAGCAGATCTGTAGGGCCTGTAACCCCCCTGTAACACAAAGCTTAGCATTGATTGTAGAGCAGTTTTCTACGTTTGATTCTATTGACTATAATGCACAATCAATCTTAAAAATCAAGTGTATGATTAAGCGTTAACTTTTGTGTTAGGGGACCCTAATATTAGCGTCCGTGAGGACTGCAAAAGGTCCCAAGTATAGAGCACGCAGGAAACTGCGGGCGCGGCTAAACACCCTAGTCTGCTCCCCTTGAATACCCTCGGTTAGACGCGAAAGCCCCCTAGGGTGTTTGCGTGCTCGGGCGTGACGTTTCCTGCGGCCGGCACTGTAGTTTGTTTATAACACTTTGTTATTAAAAGATGGAGGCATATAATACAGCTTTTGTAATTTCAATATGATTTTAAAATGAACATAAGAAAAATGCAGAAGGTGGTATGAACAGATGAATAGATTCTAAGGGGCTGATCTGGGGTACTTTGTGGAAATAAATATCATGCATCCGAAGATAACTACCGAAGTAAAAATAAATCTTCAACAACCAATCAAAATTGAGGAGTCTGCGGAAGTAACCTTTGATTTGGAAAGTTACATTAATTTTAATACAATGGCTGCTATGTCAGGCACTTCGGAACTGCAAGCAAATATCAGATGTGTTATTACTTCCACGACAGCCACCAGCCCCCTTCCCCCCTCTGTCGTCTTAAATTTTCACCAAATCTAATATCCATCTATATATTGAAATATTTTGATCAGTCCAAATTGACAAAGGGCTCGACGTGGCAAAATATGTTAAAAGTGAGTAAACACGATGACACAACAGGATGAGACTTACATACCCCCAGGCTATAAAAGATCGCTATCAAAGTATGGACTGGTTGCAAAATTTCGCAGAAACTTTGTCATGGAGCTTTAAAAAAAACGATCACTTTCAAGTCACAACATCCGCTAAAGATATGATGGCGGATATGACATGAACAAACATTATGGTTTTAAGCATGGAATAACTGAATTGAAAGGCATATCCAACGGTAATTTTGGTTCACTGAAGTTTCATCGGATTGGTGTGATTAAATGAGAAAACGTTCTTTTTCTCAAAATTAATATATTTTACCTATTTCTGGTTTTATTTTCATTAGCGAGGCTGCAGAACTGTTAAGATGTCATGATAAAAAACCATTCCACAAGTACTTTTGGTTTTCAAGCGATTTAGTTATTAAAATGGAATATGAAGGCTCTGGAAATAGATGTAATATCTTTTACAGTGGTATATTCACATATAGTTGAGGTCGTTAGAACTGAAATTCCCAAAATCTTCACTGTTTAAATTTATGAATATTTTACAAGAATATTTTAAGAGATGAAACACCTCCAAATCTTTCGTGAGTCGGTCAGTGTCAGGATTGGTTTTCTGATGGGGGCGGCGCCAATGTAATTTAATAGGGAAGAGGAGAAGACCCCAAGGTGAAGTGAATTCTGAATTGAATATCAAGGATGGTATCAAGTCACATGACCCAGACCTCATTTTTATACTCTTGTTCATTCTTTCTTTCATTTCTCCTTTTTTAAATCAAATTTTTTATATGAAAAGATTGATATTTCACATTAAGAATTCCATTTTTTAAAGACCTTTCGTTTATTTTTAAAAGCTAAATAAAAAGAAAGAGAGAAATCACTTTGATGCTAAAGACATTCATACTGTTATATCAGCCATACGAGACACCCTCAAATCCCCGGTGAGCCGGTAAATGTCAGGATTGGTATCATCATTTGTTATCTGATGCAAATGAAAATAAAATCGATATTCTAGGATTCCTTATAATAATCACTTAAACCGAGTCGATCGATTAGGATCATAATACTATATTATTGGCAAGATGAATTCCTCTTGATTACATGATTATCATGAATATAAAAGAGGGCATAATCCACCAACGGCCGATGATGAATCCATGATGATATACATTCCTCTTTAGGGAAAACACCTTTTGAGTTTTGAATATCACCTGATCGCATTACCATGACGCATGTTAAACAATTGCATAAAAATAAATCAATCCCCTGGTCGAATACAAATAAAATCATGGCTGCGTTAAGGCGAAAATCTTCATCCTAGAATCGTAGATGTCAAAGACGTTATTTTAAAAACACGATTGAGCCGAACCGCGGATATTCTATGACGCAAGCTATATGCTGAACTGCATGCTGCAACCCATAGAGCTTTTTTGCCATCCATCCATCCATTCATTCATTCATTTATACAGTTCTAACCTGTATTTTTTTTTATCATTGATATTCGCTATAAAGCGCCACGATCATCAAATCAAGATGAAAAAGCGTATGTACATGTATTATCATTATTATCATTTTTATCAACTCTTGAAACGACGGACAATCGGTGTGGAGAAAAATGGCTTAAACGCTCTTTCACAGCAACTGCGTTTAATATTCCCATTCGGTTCTGTTTTGACATTGGTGATTCCTGCTTTTAAGACTCATGTGAACGCACAAGGCCTTCATCCATCATGCTCAGGTGAAAACAATCCTCCATTTTTTTCCCGAAACTCTTTTTTTCGTTAGTGAGAAACAAACCACTAATATCGCCCTGCCGCAGATCAATTCATATTACTTACTATACCTTCTTTGCAACGCGATCGTTTTATTTTCGTCTAGGTTGATCCTACTCCGTAAGTCAGGTCTTGACAGAAAGGTGTATCGAACGACTTAGACTGACTTGGAATGGCGGATTTATCGAAGACAAACGTTTACGTTAATAAGTCCCTGGTGACATCCGCTAGCCTTCACCAACGTTAAAGGGTTTAATTAGATAGATACTCTGGGAGGGTTGAAACATGTAAAATGAAAGTTCTGGGTAATAAAAGTGCAACATTTAGGCATTAGCCTAACCAACTTATATCGGATATGACCTAAAATCTTTAAAACAGTAATGATTCGACTAAGTATTTGGAAGCCTCCAACCAGGTCAGATAAAATAAAATCAATAACGGTATTCAACATGACTTGGATTATCATAATCCGTCTCTAAAGAGAGAATGAACACGCTCGGATCAAAGATTCAGATAAAAGGCGGACTTGAATGAAATATCTAAAAGGAATGCAGAATTAAGACTCATTCGTAGAGTGATGTACATCATGCCTCGAAATAAAAGAAATTAGGATGGATTCATCCTTATAAAATAAGAACATTATCTTTATTTCCTTTTAACACAGTTTCCTATTACCAACAGGACTGGATCCCCAGGGCTCAGGGAAAATAGCCTATATATACCGTTTTGATCCTAATTTGTGTTCAAATACTACCCTGTCAAAAGGAGTATTCGTTCTTGTGCCCCACACCTTGGAAGTGATGGTGGAAATAGTACAGACACCCCCTTCGGGGTAGGATGAAGGTGAGCCTTCTCAAAATGATTACTGTGCCCCTCCCCAACATTCTGAACTCCTGGATTCGCCTCTCAAGGCAATCACCCCTTTCTACGATTCTTGGTAAAAACGAATGACTGTCAAGATAAAGTACAACCTCAATGTTCCAGGGCACTTTCAGCAAAAAAGAATCTTATCCAGGGCCCCGTCGCATAAAAGTTACTATTATGATAACTTTGCCATCCAATGGTAACTACCATGGTAACAATGCTCATCAGCCAATCAAAATCAGGGATTCCATGAAAGATTCCACTGGATGGCAAAGGTACTATAAATATAATAGTAACGTTAATGCAACGGGGCCACGATCAAGTTTCATGTACCGTGCAATCATTTATATGTCAGTGGATGAAGTTTGTCACGAAATAAAAATCCTGGATCGCTTTTACCCCCCCCCCCCACATCCCGATTCCTGGCTCCCTATGTCCACCACACCAATGACCGGACACTGTCCTTCCATCATCACCTTGGTAATCATCATCATCACTGGCCATTCTAATACCAGCTGACGACCAAAGCTTGACGACGTATTGCATTTACACCGTGTGATATAGCAGGGATGTGACAGGTTGGGCACAATGATTTAGTCATCTAGTTTCAATTCCCACTGCAATATTTTGTGTAACTTTGGAAAGTGATATTGAAAGAGACAAGGGGCGGTCAAGGCATTCCTAAAGAATTTCAACCGAAATGGTCCATGCATTCATTTGTTAAAGAAGTCCAAACCTTTTTTTCACACGGTCATTCTTTAATCAAAATATAATAAAATATGTACAACATTTTCTTCAAGCACATATGTATTTAACATGATTACTTCCACCATGTAACCACAATCTTCACATGCAAAATTCAAATTCGATACATTATGCCCATGATAATAAAATCCGTTCTAAATATCAAATTTTGACATATCCGTCGAAATTAAATAACAAAATTATTTACATAATTAAAAAAAAAAAAAACACAGAAGTATTGTACTTGAATACATCCACTATACATTCACAATCTTTGAAACAAGAAGCACGCATCTGAAATATTATCCCCATGACATTAATCATAATCATCCTACATGTCGGATTTCAAAATGGAAATACCGTTGTTTAAAATGTATTTATCGTAGTAAATATATATTTTCATGTGAGAATGCGATGGGTGAGAACAGAACGTTTCTCAACTATCTGATTGTGAATATACGGTACTGTTGCAGGAACTATTCATAATAAATCATTCACAGATAGAGTGAAATGGAAGGAGGGTATACAGAATATTTGATTAAGCGAGGTCTTAACCTGTTCAAGGACGTGTAAAGCATACGGCATGCACTTGAGAGTGTGTCAAGTAACGCGGGGGGAGAGAGGAACGCCTCGGGTCATCTCAAGAGAAGTACAATGTCAATTCATAAATATACTGAAGATCTGAACTTGTTGAAGGATACTTGGACACTGTATTCACAAATCACTCATAGGTTAGTCACCGAAAAGGCCGGATAATATGCACTTGGTCTTCATTCAGTTAGTCTACATTTAAATACCACATGGGTATAACTAACTTGTCCCATTGTCGTTTAGTCTACACTGCATTTGGTCTATTCTTTTAAGCCCAATTCTCATTTAGTCTAATTGCCAGTGGGTCTAATTTCCAATTTGTCTACATTTTTTTTTAATTTGGCAATTTATGAGAATTTAGTTCCTAAACAGTTCATCTAAACATGTAGTAGTGTTTGGTTTTGTGGATATCATACAAAATGGGTATAACCTCACTGGAAATAAGACGAAATGGTAAATGGGCTGGATTGCAATTAGACCGAATGGCTCGCAGAAGAAGTTGGTTGTAAATGAACTAGGAGGAGACCATGTGGGATGAGTGGAAAGTAGATGAAGTGGATGTAGACCAATCGGCAGTTTACCAAAAAGTGTCACTGACTGACTCTAAAACACTGATTATTTAACAAACAAAAAAGATCTTCGCACAATGCGGATGGAGAGAATTCCAGACCATTTAGAGAATATTTGATATATACACACAATAAAATAAAGAACAAATTCAACACTCAACAAAAGTTCGTCAGTCATCATAGATTTACAATTCCTGATATATATATGGAAATGTATTCTAATCTCTGCTGCTATAGTCACACAGTGAAACCTGATCCAAACCGATTGGTGATTTGTTATCCGGAATAACGTGATAGATTTGATCGGTTTAGAGTTTGCTCCGTTGGTGTGACTATATTGCATTACATATTACAGGAACAGTGTTTTATAAGGGGGGGGGCGACAGGGACTAGCTTGTTGATCGTTACTCAGATCGTTTTTCTATCTTCCCTAAACATGAAAGTGTCTGAAGTGAGATTTCTATCTCTCCTGCTCAAGACGCACTTCAACCCTCTCACGAAGGGAAGAGGAGAGAGAGTGAGGGTTGGTGGAAGAGAAGAGAAGAGTAAGGGAGTGAGATAGAGAAAAGCAGGAGAGAGATAGATCAGGGAAGAGAGGGGTTAACCTCCCTCTTCCCTGGATAGATAGAGAGGAGGCGAGATTGCTGGGGAGGGATAAGAAGAAAGGGAAATAGGAGAATGGGTGGGTGTGTGTGAGGGATAGAGAGGGTGTGTATGAGAGAGATAGAGAGGATGTGTGTGTGTGTGTGAGAAAGAGAGAGAGAGAGAGATAGGGAGAGGGGGCGAGAGAGAGAGGGGGTGGAAATAAGTTGTACATGAAAGAGATCAAGACAGGCAACAATCAAGAAGAACAGCAAGGAACGGAGAGTGAGAAAGCAGATTGAAATGGCAGAGGCATAAGAGTAGAAGGTTAGTGAATGAGCAGACAGAGTGAGAAAGAGAGAGAGAGAGTGATTGTGTGCGTGTGTTAGGGTATGTGGGTGTGTGTGTGTGTGTGAGCGAGAGGGGGGAGAAAGCTTAGAACTGGACAAGGGAAGCCATGGAATAAAAGTACCATGACACTGTGATATTCACACGACAGGTAAGCACAATCGGTGCGATTAACGACGAAAATGCTGACTCTCTCCAGATTAAGTTACACCTCACCGGTAATCTGAAACAAAGCACGTTTAACGGAGAATACTTCGACGTACCTCAACATATTCCACGGCGTTTATACAGCTCTTTCACACCTCTTCATATTATACACATTCTATTCGACAAATCGAAAAATACTTTAGTGTATCATATCAAAAGAAAAAAATATGTCGATCGAAACATTTAGTCCATGATGTGCTGCATAACTCGTTTCTCTTTTCTACATATAGATTGTCATACTACCTTTTATACTATGATAGTTACCAATAATGACAAAGTTGCCACTCAAAGGAAGTCTGTTATGCAACGGGGTCTTGGTCTTTGAAACTGCTGAATTTTATGCTAATTTCTTTATGATTAACACCAATGTAAGTAGAATATTGTTGAAATGTCCCGTGCAAGTATCTGAATAGCCAATACTTTCACTGGATTAAATGCTAACAGGAAGACGTGGTATAAATAGGCACACAAAATCTGAAAAGAGTGGGTAAATCGGATAGAAAAATCCTTGTGGAATTGCCCATAATAATGGTATTGTATTTTCAATAGGGGCAAGCGGTATTTTGGTAGCACGGGGGAAAACGAATAATTAATGAATATAATGGTTATAATGGTAAGTGCCCACAAGCATGAAGGGGGCTATTCTGTATTTTAAAAGGGGGCACCCTTCCTGTCCTAATTTGCAATCGTCTAAAGGACAATAAACCATATCATATGTGACCCAGTTCCCTCTTCAAGGGACGTCTATATCATCCTCTTATGTGTATACCATGAGATAGTATCATCCCACGGCACACTCTCTCTCTCCATGAATTAGTATTCATTATCACCCGGACTATCGCCTGCCCAATCGGATGATTGTTTTCTTTTAATCACTGCTCACCCTCGTCTCTCAGTGCAAGGGAATACTATCACTTGCAGATTTGGCGTGATCTAATTTTGAATGACGCCCTTAAATAACTGGCATACATTCAAAACAGTTAATGTTTCGGCTGGCCGGCAAGCTTGCTGTGGAGTGTGTGTGGCAGTGAATGACAAGAAACGAGTGAATGGCGATTGTTTCTCTCACCATCTCATGTCACACCGCATCACAAAGAGTTTGTATTACGTTGCACGATGGGGGAGGTAACAGGGTGGGTCTACTCTGATGGGCTGTGGAAGTGGGGAATACGACCTGAAAGTGACGACATTTTTCACCCGAATAAGACAATCACGTTCACATTTTTCAATCCAATGATTGGAGCATGTTTGAGACACACGACCTAGTCCTTTTTTCCGCCTTTCCTCTCCTCTTTTGTTTACAACACGTGAAATAAAAATCTTGAGAAGGGCGGTCGCCCCTGCCACCTGTGGCTACGCCCCTGACCCAATACTTCAATCGTTCTCTGCAATATTTTGGACATAACCAATGGCTCTAAAATGGTACTCTCAGAACCTAATGTATCATAGTTAGCACGGTACTTTTTAAGGAGTATGAAATCTTCGGGGAAATAGTAGGTTCGCATGAAAACAAAGTAAAAAATCAAAGTATACGATTTGCGTTTGAGAACAATATTATTAGAAAAAACTAAAACTTATGAACACTTGGATGTCGATTACGCTAATGCTATGGGTATCCTCCGATAAAGGCAATAGATCTTTGGATTAAAATACAATCCCAAACATCTGTATTTGCTTATTCTTATGACGTCATGAACTCGTTGTCCAAGTGAAACCTGTATTACATGACCATTAAAGAACATCTGACAAACGGATAAACTTGTAAAACGTGATGGTTTAAGTGAAATAATGATAATTTTGTCATAAAGATTATTGGAATGTGTAACATTTTGGAACACTTTCTCAAAAGTAGTTCAGCAAGTTCAAATCGCCTTTGTGGATTTTAACGACATTTGTGATTTCATAACTTTAATGCAAATAGCTCAAACGTGTCAAGGAAGCGCGCAGTTTGAAAAGTGGTTGGTGGTCCGGCGAGGAGGCAGCATGGTTCAACAGCGATTCAAGCAAGGAACCTACATGTATAATTCAATGGTTTTGAATGCATGCATGGAATGCACGAATTGAATGCTGAGCTGTTCCAATACATGAGACGATAAATCAAGTTAATAACCGATCAAGTTCGCCCATTGACTTTGGCAGGAGAATCAAGGGTAGACCTAGTGGGGGGTCGACATTGCAGAGGTACAGGGGCGAGTTTGTGTGAGGCCGATGGCAATGATGGATGAGGGGAAGACAAGTGTGAATGGGGCAGATAACTTGACAATAATATTTAAACATCTCTCCGGGGAAATCATCTGATACAAAAATTCAAATACCACGTTTATTTCTCATAATTGGTTGTTAAAGTGATTGGCTAACATTGATTTGACTTTAAAAAAATCTGAGCTAGAAGGTCACACTTGTCACCTGTGTCTGTTACAAAAAAAAAGCCCAGAAAAAATCACGTCCGAAAATCATTATTTAGTGCTTCAAAAAGTGAAATATAAAGTGACCAGAAACACCATCTTAATTTCATCCCATACACTTGTGTGTTCTATTTAAGTGTCTTTAAGACGCCTAATTACAAAATCGGGGTTTGCCTTGTATTTTTAGCTTTTCATTCTCAATAATGGTTGTTATTTTTTTAAGTTCTAATACATGTACTTGTACACATGTTTCATCTTGGTTTGAGATTTTTTTTAATCGACTGCTCACAAAGTTAAATAATACCTTTAACTATTGATTATCAAACCATTGCGAAATTTAATCAAGCATTACGTTTGCGGAGGATGGTGGGTTTATGGAGGGAGAGGGTTGTGCTCCTGATATAGCAGCTTTCGGATGTAGTATGCTCATAAATCCTATCTTTGCCTTTAGTTTAGAGAAAGACTACCTGACCTTTGGATTCCCTAAACTAATTAAACAGTGTCATGACGAAATTCAAAGCGACCTTGATTTCTTGTCATGCTTTTGGTATTATTATTATTATTATTATTACTTATTATTTGTACTGCGCTTTTCCCATTAGGCCCAAAGCGCTTACAATGAATTAATTAAATGTAATATTTAAAAAACTACAAAGTACGAAAGAGATGAGTTTTTAATGACTTTTTGAAAATTGCTAATGTTGGAGACTGTCTAATTATTAGTGGCAGGTCGTTCCAGGATTTTGAAGCCGACACCGTAAAAGTTCTGTCACCAGCTAATGTACGAGTTAATTAGGTATGACCTAAATTTGAAAGTAAAAAGAAAAATTGCGCTCCGTGAATGGTGATAAACTTATTTGTAATTCCCCCATAATTCGTGGATCCGGCTGGGACAACCGACAGGATAACATCATATTAAAATCGATGAGCATGATGAGTTTGAGAACGAGCAGTACATCTAACATATATCTGAGAATCATAATTTCCATGGCTGCGCCCCCCCCCCCCCCCCGCAACCAAGAAATAGGAATAAATTACCATGATTGCCGAGAAACTGCAAGAAATAGGAACATTCTTAAATAGCCTATTCAATATTACATCCAAATTTGGAAAGAACATGAAGGAGAATGCACATGTTAAACAAAATGGCAATATTGCTCTCTCTCCAAAATAAAATTATTCCTATTTGACTGGAACACTTAGAAGATATGCATTTTGCAAAAAAAAATCGAATCCCGAAACATCTCCAGCGGGTTGATATCTTTCCAGTTTACCAAAGGCGGCAATACAGGGGAAGCGGAGGGGCGATCCATCTCTGGCATCATTCATATATATCAAAAAGGGAAGAGAAAAGAAGAAAATTATAAGAAAATTAAAAATGGGAAAGGAGTAAAGAGTATAAAAAGATGTGTGTGTATAGTCACGCGAAACAATACAGTCTTTCTTACCCTTGATATTTTAATTAAAAAAGGAACGTCACCTGGCCCCTATAGAAATACGCTGCCCCCGCCCCTGCACTGATTGCAATATTACAAGTAATCCTTTATTAGCTGAGTTTATTGAAATGTAAATATATATATATATATATATATATATATATATATATATATATGCTATATATATATATGTATATACTCCTTTTAAATAATTTCGATTTCATAATCTGATAGGTGGGAAAGTGTGATTAAAATAATAATTCCCCATGAATAAGCAATGCCTATAATATTTCTAACTGAATTACCACGGTTGTGCGAATGCTTTTGAAGTTAAAACAGAGCTGTCAACAGTCGTGACAGTTCCAAGATTATTTCAATCTACCACGCTGCTTACTCGTAAATTAAGCTTGAATTTCCATACCCTAACAAGCCTGCATGCCTCCTCTGTTGGATTCTATAAGAAAGCCAAATCACTCAGCACCTAAAGTCAACATGATCCCCCATAGTTAAAGGTAACGTTACAAAACAATGACTGGCATGATTCAAGGGCTGTTATTCCTGAAATAAAGCTGATTTGAATAAAAATGATAAAAATAATTGGTAAAATACAGCAGATAGGCAGAATGGAATTCTAAATCGCGTTAAGAAGAAAGTAATGGTTTGCATGAATTTCTGATACATTGTTTGCGAGTATGTGTGTGAGGGTATGGTGGGTGTGTTTGTTTGTGTGTGTGTGCGTATGTATGGGAATTGACAAGGGTTAATGAGCTGATGATATCATATGCTTATACAATTTCATTTTCCACCATATATACTCTGCAATAGACTAAAATAAAGGGCAGTTGCTTTCAGTTTCATCTTTACAATTATGGGGGGGGGGGCTGACTTTCACAGAACGGGAAAACGATAATCAGAAGTGGTGAATGACCGATGTTGATATTACTGGTGCCCTCCCAAATAAACATTTGTTGACACATGTAACAGTAGCACTATACATGATCATCATGATGGTGACAGAATAAGTAAGAATTATCCTCCCATCCATGTTACCACCCCTGCCGTTCTCTCACCTCAGACATGGATTGAATGTCCATCTGACGATGTCAATCTTGAAGTCTCCTCTCACCTAACCGCTTATCAAGCTATTATTTGAGTGTCCGTTTCCATTGCCAATACATACGTTTCATTCAATATGTAAAATAATGAGGTCACACCAACGAAATTGACTCCAAAACGACCGATAGCACATGCCATTGGAAATAACGTAATATATTTGGTCGGGCTAGCTTCAAGTTAACTCTGGCGCTATAATGAGTAAACGCTCTCTTCGGATACACATACGTCCAGGTTCCGATTTTGGAACAATCACATTTTGCTCATTTTCTGAAAATGTTAATGAAAAGAATATTTTTACTACAGGATCAAATAAGCTGAAATAATACTAATATAACAATTATGGATGATTGCAAGCCTTTATTTTGGAGTAAAGGCCGAATTAGTTACTCGATATTTAATTCGCTTTATACAGTATTCTAATAAGGATTATAGCGTAGTCACATAATTATTAAATACATGTATTCGTACGGTGATTTAGAACATTACACAGTCAGATATTCCAAGTCTCAATATTAGCATCAAATTCTAGTACGTTTTATTCCAAAATCGCGGAGCAGACCGATCGTTAGGTGTGCGGTGGCCTTAAAGAGATAAACAAGCATGACAAGCTTAAATCATAATTTTATGGATATTAACAATATTGGTCGGATTCTGCTTCGAATATTAGAAATGCTTAATCGGTTAAAGCAAAATAACGATAATTCTCACAGCTTTGTTTCTAAATCTGGTAATCTCCCCAATGCAAAGCTGTCAGAGTTGATTCAAATATTCAAAAGCTTAACCGAAGGAGCTTATGTTTCAAATACTAGTATCTTATTTAATCGAGTAAATGGACTTTATAATTTCTGTTCAAAAACAAAAATCCCCTTAAAAAAACTCATTGTACACGTATGTGGAATAAAGGAATATTTTGCTTACACGTGGATTCAATATATGAAAGCATTGAATTTGCCCGATTTAAGACTACTTCAAAGAGGTATTTGTAAGCTTTCTGATGTAAATAGTGAAGCGTAGAATTGTCTTTATGACAAATAAATATCTTTGCGTTCTTAAGTTCATTCGGAGTAACTAACGTTCATTTCCATCCTACACCAAGTGCTGTTCTTCTTGATTTTGAACTTTCATTTATTAATTCTGAAATACGCAATAACAATTATAATAATGATGATGATGAGGAGGATAATAATGATGATGATGATAATAATAGTAATAATGATCATTTCTATAGCGTTATTATTGGTTTATATATTATTTATTTATTTATTCATTCTTTCATTTAATTTACATATCTTCATATGATTGTATTATGTATCTACATAACTTAAAGGCGCACTTTTCAAGTTCGAGTTGCGCTTCCTGCACTTGCTCGGTTAATTTATCCTGCTGGTTACATATTCACCTCACCTGGGATTAGATGAATTCAACACAATATGGATGAATTTCTTTTGAAGCAAACTACGCCATGGGTGGGGCCATAGGCGGCGCAAGCGGGGGGACCTGTCCCCCCTAAATTTGAGGTGGGGGGACAGTCCCCCCTACAGTTTTTTGTAGATAACCTGTTTTTTTTTTTGCTCGTCAATTTTGTTTCCTGCGTCCCCCCCCCTAAATTCACGTGGACCCCCCTGAAATGTTTGTGGTCCCCCCTCCTAAATTTTAGGTTGATAACCTTTTTTTTCGCTTGTCAAATTTTTACCTGTGTCCATCCCAAAATTTCAGGTGAACCCCCCTGAATTTTTTGGCTTCCGCCGCCAATGGATGGGGCTCGAATCTACGACGGACAAAATTCCGCTCCCCCATACCCCAACGATTGTTTGTTTGTCATCCTCTTCTAAGTCTTCCACTCTTTCTCTGTTGACGATCTCTAAAGATTGTCAGTCCAATCGTTGTGTTTCACCACCAACTTCGCTCAGTTTTCCCCTCTTGAAAACGTTATTTTTACGCAACCTCTCAAAGCTTATAATGCCAGAGGACAAGTGCACGTTTCATTAAATCCGTATGGATGAACTTTATTCTGACCCCCCCCCCCCCCACACCATTGTACTATATTATTAATCACAATTTTGAAAACGAAAAACTATTATATATATACAGAAATCGAGAGCTTTCCTTTCTCATAATATCTGTTTTTTATTGATCAGTCGATAGAGCGGGGGTTTCGTATTCCGGTGACCCGGGTTTAATTCCCACTTGGTAGCTAATGCCCTTTGGTAAGGCATTAATCCTCATTACCAGATTTCTCGGAGAGGATCTTAAGCCGTCGGTCCTCTGGTTGCTTGCTTACAAGCATTCATGCTTTATTAGCTATCAGGTAAAAAAATCACCAAAATCACCACTACATTGTCGAGAAAATGAAGAGGATACGCAGAAACCGAACTACCTCTTCAATTGGACAGTCACTTTGAGTCCCAACGAGTGTGAATGTGTATACTGTCTGTGCTCAACAAGTTAGCATCTGTATTAAATTGTACGGCGGCAATTGCTGGGTGTATTAGGATATTGAGCTTAATTGTATTGACATTTCAATTCTTCTTTTTGACGAGGGTGACTGTGTCTGTTAGCCAGCGGTGGCTACTGTATATAGCTATAGCTATGGCCTCACAGGTCCGAGTGCTTTAGGTGATTGAAAGGACTCGATCTCGAAGAGTACTTTGCGAGTGATCGAAAATGGCGGAGATTCTCAGGAGAAATCATCTAAGCAGTGCAAAGTAAATCACATCAAACACTTTTTTTCATTTTCCCTTCTGTAAAGTCAGATGTCTCTTTAATTACCTTCGTTCAAAAATTCCTTTAAAAAGAACGAAATTGATTTGGTAATTAAAAGTTATATCCATGTCCACCACTACTACGACCTCCTTTTTTTCTTTGCTTACTGAAAAAAAAGAATTGAACACTTTAAATATTCATTTGAAATGAACTGAAAAAATATCATTCCAAATATTAATGTAAATCAATATTAGTATTTTAGCCAATATCCTGGAGGATGACTTCCGATCAGATCATCCTCTAATGAAAACTGTCAATCATGGCACTCTTGGTGTGTATTGGGACATCTCTGGTTTCAGGATATTCATAACTTATTGCCTATTTTAACGTTCTTCCCGAACAATAATGAATTATGCAATAAATAAGTTCGTATAGAAAGTTAGCGAGGGATTATTCTGCTTTGGAAAGGATCGTCCCTGCCAGATCACTTGAAACATGGCTGACATCCGGGGTCTTACGGTGTTCCCTGGTCGAGCATTAAGAATAGGTTGACACATCTTTCTCCAAATTCGTTGTACTACATGAAGGAGGAACTGCATAATTTAGAGTGTAATAATTATCCGGTGCAATGGAATTCCCGACCCAACAGCCCATTAAGCGCAGCTGGATAAGTAATTTGTTTCGCAGTCTGGAAGAATATTAAATAAATATAATTCTTTTGAATACTTATCAAGACCACAAGCACATTTTGATTGGCCTTGCAAAATGCATATCATGGCACCGTGGTATATTACAAGGGTCAAAGATGGGATGAAAACTTACCCACCAAGACGCAGAAAGCATGGGAGCAAATAAACTGTTGCGAATCTTACTGCCGAATGGGTGTCACCAACATGAGGAACAGACTAAGTTCATAATGATGATATAATTACAATTTCTGGCGCTTCCAACCCAGCGCAATAAACTTCAATAGCAGTGAAATTAAAGTTAGTCGCTTCAATCATGTCAATAAGATGATGAAGGCTTCCAGCAGGGGTAATAAAGTAATGATGAAATTAATGTCCACAACATGCGATGTCAAGTACATGTTTAAGATTGCAATTATACAACTAAATGATTTAAATGAATCATGGCCAAAAAGACAAACTCATAGATTATTCCGCCCCGTATGTCTAAAATCAATTACGCTGGTAAGCTATCAACATTTAACTTAGAGATGTTTATTTTTCTATTTACAAGAAATCCATATAAAGTAAGCCTCCCATATTGATAGTTTGAAAAACGGAAACAGCCTAGAATGAGATTTAGAAAGGCTGAGAGGGATATCCGAAACTACCTGATGCCACAGACACCCGGTGAAACACCTTCACTATAGCCTGTTAATAGTCCCATCTATAGACCCATGAAGTATATAGCACTTTGAAGCCACTTTAGGGTATGCACACACAATCAATGGTTTGTTTGAACACGATTCAAAGAGGGCGTCTCCAACGAGTGGTGGGGAAACAGCTCGCTCAATGAAAATGTCAAGAGCATTTGCACTATTCTGGAGAGAACAGATTGATAACTGGAAATAAAATACAATTTGATTTATTTCATTGAAACTGACAGTATTCGTCCGAGCAAAAATACCCGTTGTTGGAAAATTTTGAAAAAAAATATCGTATTGTTTGTGCTGGTTGATTAATCATTATGGCAGCCATAATGGGCCGCATTGAAATGTTATAAGGGAGAAAGAGATCTATGTTACAATAACAACCTCAACCTTCATCATAAGCGTAATTATCAAAACCGCATAAGGCAGAAGTAAAGCAAAGCCGGAAACTGATACTCCTAACTCTCAAAACTCACCAATAAATCATGAAAAATAACGATGAATATTGATCGAGATGCTTTTTACAAAGCAAAATAGAGTATAGTGAGTGACTGAATGGGGGGGGGGGGGGGGTTAGCGGGGAGGCGAAAATGACTTGATTTTCGATAACAAGAGATATGAAAGAAAGATTGGTGGGGGTAAAATGAACAAGATGAAGAAGGGGGTACACTTAGGGATACAATCGAATCCCCGAAATGACATTAGCTTGATTGATGCCAGAACATCGGATGAGTCTAAAACCACTTAGGGCTTTTAAGAATGCATCCGGTTGTGTGAGAACCATGCGTACACTGTATATGTTATTGTTCCCGTGGTTACATAATCCATCATATACGAAGCCCTCAAGGTTCCTAAAGACAGGAGATTGAAAGAGAAGCCGATTCGTTCTAATTTTCACATCTTAAGCAACATGAGCAGTGCGAATACAACATATGCCAATGGTGCTGCAGACTGAGCAAGAACATTGAATGAATAACATCCATTCACACAAAGCTGATACTGAAACGTTGATCAATTTTTACGCAAAAAAACTATATCAAAGATCAAAGTCTTGTGAAATACGAATACCCCCCCCCCCACCCCCTGAATATTATTGTGGCGCCAACTTTGAGGAAGGATAAAAGTAAAGTTTTCATTCATAGACAAAACATACTTCCAAATTGTAGAATACTATTAAAGAAGGATTGAGAAATGAATAATATCACTTTGGTTAAAAACTGTTTGGTAAAAATATGATAAATGATATAATTTCTACCCAGGCAAACTTACTAGAGGCTAGACTTCACATTAAGGGGGAGGGTTCTGTTGAATGGCAGGCACGGCCCTTCTTCGTAAACACATCATACCATGCGTAACTCCAGGTCCTATCTAGCCCCCTGGACTGTATATATTCTTCAAATAAACCTTCCCCTATCTTCCCCAACTCTTTACTTTACTTTCAGGAGACCTGAAGCAACAAATTAATCTCGTAATATATCATTCAGTGTTTCATTATCTTGTCAATGGACGTGTCTCTATTGAGTGGGCTCCAAGGGTTCATGTCTGTGTTTCTGCTACTTGAAATATACAAATCTAGCGGATTATTCGCCCATTAGTTTACCTCTTGGTCTAATCGGCCACTTGGGAATGATTTCTGTCTTCAACACAGAGATCCTCTGAAACAATTATATATTATTTTGTGACCCTCCCTGTATTGGAGCAAAATTATGGTCATTAAATCTAGACTGTTATTTTCCTTTTCATTTGAAAACAATCATTTTTAAATTTCATATAATTTCAGTAAAACCAAGGATGAAGTTTTCACACTGACTGGTTAGCTAAAAACGACTGTCTGGTGTTAGCCCAAAAGCAAACTGGTGTTTTTCAACGCATCGCTGGTGTATGTATTAAATGGATGCTGCATTGGTGTTAATTAACACCGGTGCTTTTGCGGTGTAACTGATCTTGATATTTGATTGATACGCTGTAGACATTGGGTGCTATTGCTTGTGATTTTGACTGCCATTTTGTTATTGCAATTAATCATGCTCCGTTGACATGTACTTCTATTATGCCACTGAATGAAAAGAAACTAGTATAAATAGTCAAGCACTGTAATAAAGACAGAGTGCAGGTGTACGTGACACTGCGCCGCGTCGGATGCCTAACTATAGGCTCTTGCGCCGGTGGCCAATATACCGACTACCTCTCTACAGCGGAATCTCAAAGAGACTATATTTTTGTGACGATTTCTCTTTGTTTAAAGTGCTGATTTAATCATAACTTTTTAGGACAAGGATGAAAACAAGCCGTGTATAGCCAATCTAGAAATCTTGGTAAAATATGTTTAGATCAGATATTGAAAATAAATTCAAAATGATAATAAATGGAGGAATAGATATATTAGTAATGAATAAATGAGTTATTACATGAAAATATAAAAAAATAAATAAACCATTATTCAATGAATAAACAACCCAGCTCCGGGATAAGAATATCAACATCCTTATTACGTGGAAGTAAAAATAAAGGAATTAGTGAGAATAATTTTGATTGACTGTACCTTACGTTCCTGGTTTGACATTTTTTACAGTCAGGGAACATGCGATAGCATTTCAACAACAAAAATTATATCTTATCAAATCATAGGGGCATTTTATACGTTATTCAACATTTTCGATGCCTCATTCCCCATAAATGCCCCCGGTTCTTCTTCTAACTCATCGAATCGGTGCATACCTGGATTTGAAGATAACGATGTTTGTGACGTCACATCTAAAAACTCTATTAAACGATTGAACATTATTCAGAACGGGACAAACAGTGTGCACACGCACTCGAGAACACAAAACACCTTAAATCGGTCGTTATTTGCTTTGAATTCGAAAAGCTTATGACGAAGAATTACAGCCTCTTGACGTTCCCCCGCGGAGGGGATTTTTTGCCTCATTTCATCCGAATCAAATCAGCGTTTATTTGCTCTAATCCCGCTTGATTTATCTGGGCAAACTTGGAGGGGTCCATTCTGTCACGCTTCATGTCTTTCTCTTGTCAGATTCATTAATCAAACTCTTATAGTCTGTGCACTTCCTCAGTGGCATCCTGAGGTGGTGAAGAAGACGGATTCGAAGGTGTCGAAAAAACAGAATAGTGACGAAGAGGTGTCATATGAGTTACGGGGGGGGGGGGGGGGAGGAATGCACCAAACTATTCGAATTAAGGTATATATTTATCATTTTCACCTTAGAAAGATAAATGAGCTAAGGTAATATGCTTTTCTTTAGCTAACTACATGATGATAGAAATATAGCAATAATAGCAATAACAGACAAGAATATATAAATATATATTTATATATATATATATATATATATATATATATATATATATATATATATATATATATATATATATATATATAATATTAGGGAAGGACGTGGGCCTTTCCTTACTTGAGAAAAACGAAAACGAAAAAAACGAAAGGCAGGATGTCGACCAAATTTCCTCCATGTTAAATCAAGAACACGGTTTTCTGTAATGGATATAATATCCATCACAGCAAACCGTGTTCTTGTCTAAAAATGGAGGACGAGGAGGAGTTACAAGGAGGTACAAGAAAAAGGACAGAACCTTTCAAAAAATAAAACATCTATATGATAATCCATTAAACATTCAGACATTCAGCTTGGGCTTCATGATCTTATTATTTTCTATTTTAAAGGAGAATTATGATATACGACATCGCCTATACAGCTATATAGTTTCACAAACGTCATAACCATTATGCATTCTACCAATACTGTCAAATGCTCCAGTCACGCCAATCAAATCACCTCCAAACTGACCGATCATGCGTCATTGGTAAAAACGCAATAACCTTTATCGGTCTGAAGTCGGTAGCGTTGGTGTGACTGTGTAGCACCAAGCAGTGCCAAAACAATTTGCCAGTAATTTAGTTTACACGAATCCCAGTATTTACTCAATGAAAAACCATTAAATTAAAAGAACGCAGGCCGTGAAGGTCTTAAGTTCGCGTCTCCCAACAATAAATCATGACGCCTAGCTCTTCGGTCACCATTGCCATTCCCGCGTCCGTAAAACGCACTTCTGTCAACGAGGCAATTAGGATGGGTATACGAAATTCCCTCCCCGATCGTAGATGCGGTTTTCCACACACTCCACATGCAAGAGCAATAACTTTTGATGACAGGTTCAATGCAGACACCAATCACTAACGTCATATTTCTTGTATTTAATGCCACATCTCCATTTATAGCGGGCTGGAGTACATAAGATAAATTAAGTGGTAATAGAAATTCAGCACATACTTTTCATCTGCATCGTGACACATAAATACCCAACACTTTGTACATTATTTCCCATTCAAGAAAACATATCGGAAGCGTACATATTTTTGCAAACACGTTGAATCAATGATAATAGGACTTAAACATACACTTGGAAATATAATATCATGAAATATTGCGACAGTAAAAATATGAAACTTGTATAAATATGACATAAATGTAAACTGCTTAGGTATATCGACATTTTCACATCTAACGTAGATAGCACAGTTAAAACATGATTTACTGTAGGTGCGTATTCATCCTGAACGTAATATCTGTGCTTGTCTGTAATGCTCTCCAGGAAGTGGATAATAGTTATAGACTTTGAAGTCAAGTTTTTTTATTGGCTGGGAAGTCAAGGTCTATTTCTGTCACTATGTTAACTATCAGAGAATGATTACTTGTCAATGATGATAAGTTTCATGCAACTGTCTCGATATAATTTCTAAAGGCCACCGTCTGCGACCCGATTTTGAAATATTTACGTAGTAGAATTCGATGCTATTATTGAGACATGGAATATCTTACTGTGTGAATTTCAAAATCATTATACGAATACCTATGTTCAAATCTATGACTATGCTATCATCTTTATTATTATATTTATTAATATCTTGTGGTAATGACGTCATAGCAATGGTAAGATTGGCTACGATTTTAAACTAATTTGGCCTTTTCTCCAAAATACAGTATTACAATCATAAAAAAATGCTATATTAATCTTATTATAGTTAATTTGAATCTCAAATCGGATCGTTAACCAGTCGTAGGGACGTGTGCGGTGGCCCTAAGGAAAACAAAGACAAGCGAAGTACTGCAATTTCCCGTGAATTCATACTTTAACCTTCAGCACTGCCGGATAAAAAATAGTTCACACCGTTTACAAAAGCATTTGCTTGTGCAACCAACAACCTTTCCCTCAGCGACACAGAATAAATCCTTTTGTGAAAGCTCTTCAATCACGGGATCAACGCAATGGATCGAAGGGATTCCCACAAAGGTAATTAGCTACAGCCTCGTGGAACTGGGTGTGGTGAAGTTATGAATCTTCTTCCAGAAACCGGATGTATGAATTCCAGATAAATAAATGATAATATATTACCCTTACATTTGTGGGTAAACAGGATACCATGATAGAAATTATTCAAGAAAATATTTGCATACATACGTAATGTTACTTATGAAATGACAATGTGACTTGTGAAATGTATATACAAAATATATAAGTGATATGACCTTACATGGAATAAAAAAAATATCTACAGTTGACTAACACGCCAGATGCGTATACGGGACTACAGGAATATGACGAAATGATGAAATGGCTTTATTCTTGGCTATAGGTTCTCACATTTCCTTCATAATCCTGACGATGGTGGTAGAGAAAATTAATCTGTGACCAACGAACATCTCTACCGGTGACCGATAAGATTTATTTATAAATATTGAGTTCTTTCCGTACTTTAACCTATTCATAAAAACATTTAAGCCATTCTGCAAGACGGGCTTCCAGAATATACGGGGACGCAATCAGACATGGGAAATACCATGGTAATTTCAAAGGGATTACTAGGCTGTTTATGGTTTCGCATGTAATGCCATACTCAGAAACTGCTGAAATAATGAATGACATTGAGCCTAATGAGCTCAATAACGTGATGATGAAGTCCTCCACAATAATGACACGTGTAGAATGAGTTCAAAGTATCTATTTAAAGTGAACTTTCCTTACACCTATACATCAAGTACCGAAACAAAGCCAAAACAAGTATGCAATTTTGTTTCACTTTGCAATCAGCCGATTTATATAAGTATTTCTTGTTGAAAATCGATTTGAATTTACAACGGTTGAATAAAATTAATGATTATTATTTTGAATTTCTTTGCTTTCAAATGGCTTCTTTTTATGGATGTTAACTAATAATAATAATCCCACGCATACATTATGATTATTTGATGTCCAAAACAGGAATGAAGAGCATACAATTTCATTTGTGAATGTAGATCAGAATTATCCCCAACAAGTTTGGAGTTTCCCTGAAACATAAAACAACCCCGATTTTGGGAAATGCAGCCAGTGTCTGAGTATGTATAAAGAACTTTAGACGACAGTCACACCAACGGAACCGACTCCAAACCGACCGATGCTGTGCCATCGGAAATAACGTAATAGCTTTGATCGGTCCGGGGTCGGTTTCGCGAGTGTGACTGTATCTTTAAGTGTTGACGATGATAATTCCTGTTGCCGATGAGGAGTAATACGAGGATCTACTGATTGAGTTCATCTGTCAAGTGTATCCCGAGGTGTAAAAGGGACAGGTCAAGTGGATCGGACACCTAAAAGTACGCCTTTGTGGGATGTCGTTTGCTTTCCTTCGAGGGGGTCACTTCCGAAGGATGGGAGAAGATCCTCGAGATAAAAAGGGGTTGTATGTTGCTCCTGGCAACGGTAACCGATCAAACGAATACATCATTTAACCATAACACCGTACATCAACAAAACCCTGGCTCTCGTTTCGTAAAAAGTCACTTGCCGATGACAAGTGCAGAGGCAACAGGAGCACATCATAATCAAGGTTTCCATGTAAGTTATCAAAGCTGTGCGTAAGTTAAGAGTGACTGTAAGAACGACTGGTGAACCTTTCTTATGCGCTAAATAATCATCAATGATCATTGTTGAATATAATTTACTACAAGAAAGGATCACCAGTCGTTCTTAAAGTCACTCTTAACTTACGAACAGCTTTATGAAGCGGCCCCCTGTTAACTTTGCTATTATTAAAGCAGCCAATCGCAATTAATATTTCCATGGTAGTTACAATAATGGTAAGGTTACCATGACAGCAAGTTGTTATGCAATGGACCAACGACTTGAAATATGATTAAAATTTTTAATTATTTCGATAAAGATCTCAACAATGTCATCTGTGAAACTTAATTCAAGTGTATCCATGGGCATGTATTGTTGAGACAACAACATATTATACCGCGAAAGACCATGCACCAAAGAGGCCGCCTTCACACCGCTATAATGTCCACCGAGCTTCAGGTATCTATCTACCTGTGGTGATGCGACAAAGGGTGTCTGTGTGGACACGGCCAGATCCAGGCCTGCCAGGGGGCTCATCATTGAATTAATTAGATATTCTGTAGCTATCAATCACACACCATGTACTCACACCATGTCACCGAGATTACTCGCTCACAGGTTACAGCACGGAGAGGGGAGTCTGACACGGTAACGCGCCAATCGCAGGTTAGGTGAAGACGGAACACACGGTGATGTTTTATCGCTGACCCTAACGCGCCAATCGCAGGTTAGGTGAAGACGGAACACACGGTGATGTTCCATCGCTGACCCTGCCCGTTACATAACGGCTACTTTCAAACTAGCGAGGAACACAGATTTGGAGAGAATGAACCCGATATAAATGAAGTGACCGTGGGGTAGACCTAATAACCATAATAATAATAATAATAATCCGATTTTATATAGCGCTTAATCAATGCGACGTCTCTAAGCGCTTTACATGTATTACTCCTATCATCGGATCCTGGCATGCCCACGTTCAATGTATTTATTTTCTCCACTCCCTGGGGAGCATTCCAACAAGAGTTCCAAGACTCAATTGAGAGGCATATTACATAGGCTTTCGTATTTTACTGCGTACCTACTTAAAACTTGGTGGAGAGATGCAAAGTGTGGTCCGATGCCTTGCCAAAGGGCGCTGAACCGCAGTGGTTTTCGAACACACGACCCTCTGAATAGGAAATGAGAGTCAGAACGGTTACACCACGACACTTCCAAAAGTGATAGGATGTACACATTGGAGACCGTTTATAACCTATCTAGAATCTTATCTTGGGCCAGAATAGACTAGATCACACCCTGAAAACGAACTCATTCTCAACTTTTTTCCAAAAAAAGCTGGGTGCGTGACTGGTTTTGTGTAAACGCTTCTTCAAAGCCACCTCTCTGTATTCCGACAAAGACAGAACTTAGCTTCGCATCATGGAGCTACTTTTCCTCTCACCCTTATCAAAAGGTATATGTCATTCACGGCGGGGTGTTTCTAATTGCAATATCGTGTATCAATTTCATAATGCTTATCATCTAATGAGTCTTCATAATTTCATTGTCAATGTACAGACGCTAACTCCCCTTCCTCTTGCCAATAGTTTGTGATTTGGTGTTTGTTATGGGTAATTTCGGTTATATGCACCTCCACCAAATAATGTGCACTCTCAACATGCTCAACGCCCGACCCACTCTTCATCCTTACCCCTCCTCTTCCCTTTCTTTTCAGGGGAGCGGTCCTTCCTCTACCTTTTCTAATCCCCCTCCCCTCTGTATTGTAATAACACCAAAGCACTATTCAAATTTCATTGTACGAAATTGCAATAATTTTTAACTAATAAAACAACAACAGAAATTTACGCCAGGCGTTATAATGACATCGCTGACGCACGCTCGCATGCTGTTTGGAGTGGCGAGATGAACGATGATGAAAATACAAGTCAGCGATCGCACCACGCAATAAACAGTTGTCTTACGACTTTCCATCGGTGTTACGGATCGATACGTCACGGATATTTCATTTTGTCGGATCCAAGGGCATGACCAGTTATTTTTTTCTGGCGAACCGGGGATTCCTGATCGCAAATCACAAATCGATTGCACAAATGCAATTCCATAGAGTATTCATGTCCGATATCATATGTGAAAAAATGATTGTTTTTGTTGATATGATAAGATGTAATCATAATCATCTGTAAGTACATCAATTTGAGCAATTCAAGAAGTTAAGTAAGAATAACGAAAAAAAAATGAAGGTCGGGTGGAAAAGGCATGTAAGGGTTGATGATTTAATGTAATTGCCTATTCATGTATCTCGCATTGGTCAGAAAATAGTCGAACGCTCGAAAACATGGATCTTACCTTGAAGTTAATGACGACGCTTTCACGCTTGACACCAATGAAATCATCTAGAGGAAGACTTGAAAAAAATAGTTAATTGGCATACTGCTCTCTTATATTAAAGTTATATTGCAATGTTGTCGTTATATGCCACACGGTTTTGACCATATTCATTGCAAATTGGTCACCACGGTCGATACCAGATGATGCTTTGTCGGAGGATGAATCGGCGGCCAAATGAATCCTGGAGGAATACAGCCACGCAAAAATGGAATTATTCTTTGCCGGAGATATGAAAATCTCATTGAAAGTGCACAGTTGGGATCAATTACACAATAATATATCATGTGGAGCGTCGTGGCTCAGTGGATTAGTCTCCGGACTTTGAAACAGAGGGTCGTGGGTTCAAATCCCAGCCATGGCGTAATTTCCTTCAGCAAAATTCATCCACAGTGTGCTGCACTCGACCCAGGTGAGGTAAATGGGTGCCGGCAGGAAATAATTCCTCAAAAAGCTGTGTGCACCTGAATAGGTAGCCTAGCTTAGCCGGGTAATAATAATAGCAGGGCCCGCTGGGAGAACAGATTTCGGAACTGAAGTGGCTACCCTGGGTAAATATACCGTTATAATTATTATTATTAACTCGCATTTATGATTGTTTCTTATTCCAACAATAAAGTGAAGGTAGCCCTGGGGTCAGTAACACAGATGTAAGCGATTTATCGTACGCATGATTTTCACGATTAATTGTAGTCAATGCAATCAATCGTAAAAAAAAACATGTCGAACTAAGCATTGTGTTACTGGCCCCTGGTTATAAAGCGGCTTCCTGTTTAAGTGGCGCAACCTCCAACAACAAAAAATATCGCGACGCGGTCATGTTTAATACCCTTCCGAGTTACCTATCGTACCGTTATAATTCTTACTATAAAAGAGTGCAATACAAAGCAAGTCGAAACATATTTTGTTTACACACAAATCTCATTATATAATATAAGACTATACTTGCTAATTTCTTTAGATATTTTGATCTTTCGAGATTAATTTATATTATGATAAAAAGGATATACTTTGATCACTATCCTTTTCAACCCTTTGTATCAACCCCTATACGCTACGCCACTCATTCCACGTCGTCAATCCAATCTCGTTCAAATACCACGCGACGTCCACTGCAATGTTCGAAATCATAGCGCAAAGTAAAACGATCGATGTTGCAACATTGACTGATCGTGTGGCCAGCGGTATAAGCTAACTCATCACCACCATATCATCGGCATCATTTACAGGGACATGCGCTGTGGTTGTCAATCGAAATTCGGCTTATTAGTGCAGGCGCCCGCGTCAATAAAGTAAGTGTCGCCCTGTTTTTCTCTACCAGATATCAAACTTCATTTTTTTAATGAAGGATGAACTTTGATATTCTGTTTTCAATTCCAGGATGATTCATTTTTCAATAAGAATTAAAAGAAAAATGTATTGATGGGGCCTATATCAAAGTCATTGCCAGTGCTGGTTAGTTGATTGAATTAGCATCATGATTATTGTAAAGCAACATGTAAAACATGATAAACGAAATTATCGCTCTCTACGTTTATGTTTCTTTTATCCCTGATCAGGCCTGAAGCGTGACAAGACATAAATTATGTATAACTCTTTATGCATTAATTCTTAGCACACCGATTAGTACTAATAAATACCATCCCTTCAAATTACTGAAGCAGCAAAGTTTGTTATGTACCATTGATCTATGTTAGCATTCATTTATCACACTTTGATGAAATTAAATCTATGCAATTTTCAAGTTTCCTTTTCCCCATCATTTCATTGTTATTGTATACATGGTATTCGTAGGAGTAAAAAAAAATAATAGGGAAACAAGGCACCTGGCCATCGAACATACAACATATTCACCTGATTTTTCCCCTGATGGATCGGGAGAAATTATTTAAAACAAAACAAGCAAACGCATTCTAAAAGCCTGGTATCCTGTCGATGGGCAACCAGCCCGGAACCCTCTCGGAGATGCGTTATCAATTATCTATTAAAGGCTGTCATCGGATCATATCATCATCATTGTCACTTTGAATGATAACATGTAAGCACGATGAGTGGATTAGTGTGTGCGGGAGATGTTAGCTCAGTCTCCCCAGTTGCTCTTTCCTCGGCGGCAGAGGGGCGTCGAAATTTTCTCTTCTATTTGCGCTCCAGACATCAAATATTTGTTTAATATGTCATGTTTGACTGTTGCCATGGCCATCATTGCAGGTTAACAACCTTTAGATAAAAAGGAATACGAGGATGAGCCATGGAAATGAGAGGGACATTAAAATGATGAACAGATGCTCAACGTTCGGTATCATTGTTATTTTTCCGCAGTATTCATTTCTTGCATTTGGCAAAAGCGAATGTTATTGGTATAGCAGGTATAATGATACAATGTATTTCATTCAATAGATGCATGTTAAATCTCAAATTTGATTTGATTTGATTTATTGTTTTCTTCTGCATCCATAACATTCGTATTACACATTTTTCATAACATAATAAACATAATATGCTAGCATTTTTGGCATGAATCATAAATAAAGAGTATTAAAAAGATAATTTCAGACAAAAATGATTAACTATATGATATTCACAATTTGCAGGAGAAGGATTGTCATCATAAGCAGATTGCTTGAAATTGGATGTAACCGGAAGAGTGCATCGATGTCGGTACATCCGTGTTTTCACTCAAATTTGTATAACAGACGATATACTTTCCCGATGGCAATAGTATAATTATTTGATATAAATATTGAACTGCTGAGAATGATCCATACAATCCTCATGTGGATGTTTTGTGTGTGCACGCACTTGTGTGTGTGTGTGTGTTAGGGCGGGTGCGCGCGCGCGTGTGTGTGTGGGGGGGGGGGTGGAACTAGGGCGGGGTGCGTGTGTGTGAGCGTGGGGGGGGGGCTAGGGCGGGGTGCATGTGGGTAATAGAGAGCAAGAGCAAGAGAGGGAGAGAGAGGGTGGATAGGGGTATTAAAGGTTGTAAACACGCCTCAGTTTGAAATTAATAGCTCTCAGTCGAAAAAAGCAAATGTCAATCACGTGACGAGATCCCTGGAGCTCCAGAGTAAAACATAATCAAGAAAAGTGCATGTCCTAGGAGCCCCTTTCCACCGTCCGAACAGGTAAGCAAGGACAAATCCCCCCCCCCCCCCGGTCAATGCTAAATATACTGAACCAGTTCGGTCCATTGTTTTGTTATAAACGCTATATCCTGGTTCGGATAGATGCCTGTCAAAGAATGAAAGACAGTGACCAATCTTTTCAATTCGGTTTGACTAACTATGGAGATTAGAGATGCGTCATTGCTTGAAAACATGATCTTGTATACCCAATATTGGGTAGAAAAGGAACATGCATGTTTGCTGGGTCATTTTCCCCCAAATATTGGGCAAAATGCATGTTCGAATGGTAAATTTCAACGCAACATTGCGTAAAATTTACGAAGTATTTGGTATATTTTTACCCAGCAAACATGCATGTTCCCATTTTACCCAGTATTGGGTAAACTTCGTTTTTAGAGTTTTAGAGTGTAGGAATCTCTGGATTTATCCCATTTGCATGCGCACGTGTTCATCACATCATCCTAACTTTAATCTGTCACATGAAATGAAGATATTCTCTCAAGCATGCTTTTACAATTCTTTCGCCAGTGGCCTCCGGGGCACGAATCATTCCCCTCCTCCCGCGCTAGATGATGGAGTACAACATGAAATAGGTCACATGATTTAGATGAAAAACTACTCCTCCCATCTCATTTTGATCATGTCTGCGGGTTGAGAGTGAGGTCGCTCGCCGGCCTGGGCTTGAAGCATTATGTGACCGAGATAGGTTAGTGATTTTCACCGTTTTGAGGCGGGAGGAAAGAGCATGGATGGGGGCGAACTGAGATGCCTTCATGGCCACAAAGTGAATGAAATCTGGCCCTCAAGCGCTAATATTGAAATACAAGGCACGATGGCCATAAGATTAGATGGAAATGCTACACTGAATACAGACGAAGTTCTAGGAAGTATAGGACATCAGTTGCGACATCTTGTAGTTGTATGAAGGTTTTCATTTCTTGTATTTTCAACGATGGACACGATCGAGAGTAACATGAATGATAAATGATATAATGATACCAACATGCTTATACAATTATTGTATATAGCATATCACTGCCAAATGCGTCCCTATGCGCTCAATTGGATAGTTTTACCCTGGCCTCAGCCCCGCAGCCTTTTACAGCGCGGTGGCATTTCAAGGACAGAATTCCTGCCAGGTACCCATTAACCTCACCTGGGTTGAGTGCAGCACAATGTGGATACATTTCTTGCCGAAGGAAATTACGCCATGGCTGGGATTCGAACCCACGACCATCTGTTTCAAAGTACGAAGACCAATCCACTGGACCACAACGCTCCATCATGATAAATGTTCATGTAATGATACATTTTCGGATTCGTACAGCAGCGCCCCTGCTGCTCGAGATAAATGATCATCTAAAATTATTTTGTTTTTATCTAATTTTCTTGTATTTTTGCTTTTTCAATATTGATTGGGAATATTCATAATTATATTACATAACATGTACACTCTTAAATTTTTTGGCAACATACTGTCCACACAACAATTGGTTAAAACTTATCAAATTCTGGGTAGTTTTAAACAAATAATGTGTGCTTTGAGTGAAAACTTTACTACACAGTATTCATGGAATTGGCTGAAAACTACCCAGAGTTGGATAAATTATTTTTTAACCAATTGTTATTTTAAGAGTGTCATCAATTAGTAAATACAATCATGAGATTTTAGTAAAATAATGACTTATCTGACAATACCCACTTTATAATATTTGACATTATCCTGTATACAGGATAAAGATCACTATTGTGGCTATGTTGCAATTTTTTTGGAATAGAATACATATAACTTGATGATGCATGACTAAATTTATTCCAATAGTAAGCTACTTTTCTATTAAATGTAGAAAAAAAGTGTTTGATGTTTAATAATCATATCTCTCAGTATGCCTATCTGTCAATTGCCTGCCTCCTATATTCCTTTGACCTGTCTTTAAGCGTTCTTTTTGACATACCACTGACAAATTTTTTTTTTAATGGTTTCAATATTCTTCTAGGACCATACAATCCGACTTTAATATTTTCCCTTTACAAACCTTGCACAAAATATGATGTCCCATTTGACCGAATTATTAGAGGGAATTGCACCCGCGCGGTACTCAAAGTTGCAATGTTTAACCTCATTGAATCATAATTAACCCTTTTTCTATAACAATGAAAAATTAGGTCACTTCCCGTAGGATCGGAATGTGATCTCACACTTTGACTCAATTCCAGAAAATTGGAAAATAAAGAGATGAATATTATGGGTTAGGGAAACCTGAACGCCAGCTTCACATATTTTGAGATGGAATATTCCTATTTAATGTATGAGGTACTGGACAGAGAAATTTACTTTCAGATATCTGGCACGAGTTAAAATCCAGCGCTTCTTAAAAGATTTACATAATTTCATACAACGAATTCTGAAAGTTGAAATCAAATAAAGAATGCTTAAACATATGAAACTTTGCAATTGGGGAACAATCACATATGGGCCTGTACATTCATAAAGTATCTATGAGCAGTATTTTTATCAAAATCATTGGTATTATCATGCTCAATATCATTATTATCTAGATAGCAACTACTTTAATAAATGAAGAGCTCACTTGCAAAAGGGGTTAGGTCCATTTTTCATCAAATTTGATTTTTTTTGGTCTCAATATATAGATTTTTAGTAGCTCTATAAGATGATACCAAAGAAAAGTTGACATTACTATTAAAAAGTGATGTAAAATGGCAAAGAAAAATCACTTTTTTTTTCGAAAGGGGTTAGGTCCATTTCAGTTTGGTTGCAAAAGAGGTTAGTTCCACACATAATTTTTTTGGAAAAGAGTATTTTTTAAAAATATGAAGACAGGTAAATTTCTTTTATACCCAATTTCATGTTTTCATGGTAGGATATCATGAAAACTTAGTTTCGCATAAGAATATTGCAATATGGAGAATAAAAAAATGATTTTCTTGGAGTGGACCTAACCCCTTTTGCAAACTTACAAACTCTTCTGAAGTGCTCGTTTGTCAAAAGAGGTTAGGTCCATTGTTCATAAATCTTATTGTTTTCTGTCTCAAAACCTCTAAACTTTTAGTCGCTCTCATGAAAATAAAGAAAATTTGAAATTCACATGAAAACGTGAATAAAAGTGACAAAGAAAAGTCACTTTTTTATTCAAAATGGATTGGATTCATTTCAGTTTGCTTGCAAAAGGGGTTAGGTCCACAATGATAATTTTTAAAAGAAATATATAGAAAAAAATTGAAGACAGGTAGATTTCGTTTATACCCAATCTTATGTTCACATGATAGGGTTGTACATCATGACAATTTAGTTTCTCATTAGAATATTGCAATAAGTGAGAATAAAAAACATGGTTTTTCTCGGAATGGTCTAAAGAGGACCTAACCCCTTTTGCAACTAAACTCTTCAAATCTTGTTGAGACGTTTAACTCTTTTCCAGAAGTCAATATCGGATATCCATAAGATGCAACATTTAAAGATCCTTCGAGATATTCCCAGTGTTACCCGTGAAGTAAAAACTGAAGAACCGGGATGTCCTTTTATCAAGAGGGGAAGGAAAGGGGCGGTCAATAATTCCAATTATGCTGATGAGCGCGTGACATTTCAAAAGATGCACCTTTGAAAATTATAAGATAATTTTGAAATGTACATTAAAAGAGTCAATAATGTATTGATGGAAATGATATCGTGCACAGAAAAACGTGTGCAGTTACACGCCCACTCTTTGGTCACGATGCCTGATGTCACTGTTACACCGATAAAGATTGGTCCCAAACTGATCGACCGATGTATCATTGAAAATAGGGTTATATTTTTGGATCGCTCTGGAGTTGATTTCGCGTGTGTGACTTTGATATTAAACATTGCAAAAGAAAGTGCAAAGTGAGATGATACTCTACATGTGAGTGTACGTTTCAACAGAAACATAACCTTAGAAGTATGTATACTAACTGCATTTTCTCGATGACGAAAGTCCTGAAACAGCTAATACGGAATAGTGTACACGGTGTGTATTTTTTCAGTTGATAACAAAACTTAAAAGGGAGAAAACCCACTGTAAACGAGAAAAGTTATTAAACGAGCACATAGGTAAAATGAAGATATCAAAGAGATGAGAAGATCCAATCAGCGTAACATAGTTCACCTTTTTTCCGAACCCCCTCATTCTAACACACACACACACATAAGTACACTCCCACAAACACACACCCACATTCATGTTTTTGTGTTTTACTACACACACGCCGACACGCTACCTTCCCTCACAAACACCTACCTCACACACACACCTATACTGTATACCACATACTCACATTACAAGGCACAATATCAGAATAACAGCTCACCTTTTGACTTCTACATGTGGGTATGCATGGCGACAGCCACACGATTGTATTACGCCTTTCTTCACCCCCTCCCCCCAAATCATCTCGTCCAAATCCCCAAAACTGCTCCCACTGTCAAGCCCCATTCACACTAATGTAACAGATTCCAGACCGATCAAAGCTATTACGTAATTACCAATGACACACCATCGGTCGGTTCGGAGTTGGTTTCGTTGGTGTGACCGTGGCATCACTCTTCACTCTTGACCTATTTCTAAACCAACACTAGCCACGGATTAACCTCTTTTGAGCGCCGGGTGAGATATAGTATGTCAAGACGACCATCATCTAAAATGGTCCAACCCTCTCCCGTTAATTGCCCCAAGTCTACGAATGACCACGCGCACGTCTTTCTCTAGAGCTATCTGGTGAAACATCACAGGGGTGCTTTGTTCATGATTGTGGTTAATGTAGTTTGCGGACGAGACGGAATCCTGATTCTTCTAGTTGTATTTTCATGAAAATAAGGTTAAAAATCATATCATTTCAAAATATAGAACGCTGGAGATACTCCGTGATAGTAATCCCATGATAAAGCATATGAATGACGAGGTAAAATAGATAAGGCTGGACAACTTTTTTTTTAACACAATTCATGTTTTTTGCAGGTAAGCGACACGTGCGAGCCAACAAATCAATGGATAATTTTGTTATGCAATTTGCGTAAAATCGAGTCGAATTGAACTGGTCAGATAATAAGAAAGGAAATTTTGTTTTATAAGATTTTTTATGTTGAACAATGCAATGCCATTGTTTTCACACTGTCACAATTAAGTAATTAATCTGGTATTTCATATAAAATCGCCCCTATAAGGAAACGTAACTATAGGAAAACCTCCCGCTGGTAATTGAAACTTCATAAAGTTGTCCGTTTATCAAAGACAAGCCAGATCACAAGCTTAGCGCACAACGTATAGACAATGTATGCAAGCAAATACTTGTTATATAGCCAGTCGAGGTTTAATCTTTCTTCTTCTCAAGGAAAAGGGATCGGGGATATTTGAAGAAACGTATTTACTCCAAACATCTCACACTGATATTCAACACCACTACCATCGATGACACAATTTAAATGCTGATATCTAATAGGAAATAAAAGTTTCTTTCCTAATCGTGAAGCAGTGTATTGTTTTGTTAGGTAAACGCACTTGCTGCTACAGCAACATGATACAAGCAATATATCACATTAACACATCAATCCTCCAGTGGTTTTGCAAGCTTTTTAGAAAATTCAGTTAACCTTTTCGTTTCCTTGATATGTTAGCACTCATTGGTATAAAGTGATTTATAAACCAAGGAACAGATAGCAGAACCCTCTCCCCACGGCTATAGTACAATCTTGGTTTGGTGAAGTTTATATCAGCGAAATCTCTGACATTATCACAAAATCCCCTGTGATTTTGCCAGAATTTGTAGACCATCTGTTAACCTTTTCATTTCGCTGATCTTTTAACACTATAAAAGTGGCAAAGCAGTTGAATTGCTTGCAGCGTTAACACTTTAATACACAATATACAACGTCATGCAACTCCCCCACCCCATCCGTGGCTGACGTTTCTCAGATTTCAAATGAATTCGTTTTGAATTCATTTGAAACCTGCGCGCCGGCTTATTCAACGAGTTATCCAGTACTAGAGAGAGTGTTATGTATGGGCATTTGAAATTGATATTTTTTATTATGACAATTATATTGCCAGGGGATGGAATGGTCAAGTATATACTTGGCAAGAATGCTTGGGTCTACTAACTATAGTAGATCAGGGGGCCGTTTCATAAAACTGTTCTAAATGTTAACATTAAAGTTACAAATGACATTACGCACGCCTGGTATGACATTACGCACGCCTGATATATCTCTATATAAAACTAACCTTAGCGGTGACACGTCATTTGCTCTAGCGACGCGGGCTTTATTTCGCCTAAGATATAGGGTTAGGACCGGGGTTGAAATAGGGTTTTATGTTAGGTTTAGGATTAGGTTTAGGATAGTGTATAGTGTTAAATTCAGGGTTGAAGTTGGTCATTCCATTAGAGAATAGAATTTGCAGTGGAGCAATTGTCGCCGGAGCAATTGTCATGGAACCGACTTAGCACCGAAGATCATGTTCCAGTCGTGCTTAAAGTTGTGCGTAACTTTACGACCAGCTTAATGAAACACCACCCATCTTTATTAAGGGTCCCATTACACACCTACATAATTATATATCACTTCTGCCATAAGTGGCACATTCCAGGCACGTAATACCTCAATGTATATAAAAAAAAAGCAAGTCCTCTTTGAGAACACAAATGTATGCATCAACGACTGTACCATTCCCTGAAGTTATTCGTTTCCATTTGAATGAAGGTTAAAAAGCATTGTAAAAATGTGACCCATATTTGGCTCCGCGACCATACCTATATCACAATGTAAAGGGACCGTGCGGAGAAACTGTTGCCGAAAGTTCGGCATGAAAAATCGCTTTTGTGGATGGAAGAGACCAGCTATGTAAACAGTCATCTTTGATCATGAGTAATCTTCCACATTTCCCTAACCTAAATATTACCGGCCTAATTTGAAAGAAAGGCGTTGGTGACAGTTTGTGGTAAATCGAATTTCAATCATATATCGCAAAGATCATGTACAGAAATAAAATATTGTGATAAAAGACATACTATACTCGACCGTTTCTCATGTTTGGTAATGGATTTCAGTATTCTGTTATACATCCGTCTACACCTGTATTAGTTTGATACATTATATTGCAATGAGTGACTTGAGCCTTTTTAACACTGAACAGTACAGTATTGGTCTTTCAGCTCCCCCTGAAATGGGTTTGTTGCGCTAATGTTGAATTCATTAACGGGAAGATGCAAACAATGTACCGTTATCATTGGTTATTCCGGTGCGCATTCAGAAACACTGCAATTTCGGATTTAAAGAGGTCTAACTTTCATAGCGGTATACCGGATGATGTTATTAAAGATCAGTGGTGCAGAGGCGGGGCGAAGCAATCAGTGAAATGGCCATTTGGGAATTGCATTTAACCAGTCGATAAATGGGTCATTGTTTAGGCTACACACGATTAGAAGCATATGTGTTTGAGATAAGTTGAAATCTTCCGAGCATCTGTAGGTATATAGTGGGGTATGACGTTAAGAATGACCTAGTCCGTACAAATTGCTGTTTGGATAGATTTAAGCGTTACATTGATATTGATAATGGAATTGGCAATAATAAGCTCACCTCCCACCCTCGAATGGCAGGGAAAATAATTATCAGGGAAGAAGTACAATAGGGTATAATTGTATTATGAATACTACTTCACTAGAACAAAACATAAATGATATTTTAATTTACATTCACGTTATGCATATTTGGCTTTCGGTAAATTCATAAAGTGGTTCGAGCTCTAGAAATTACTGTGTTGATTATTATTGATGTTTCCCGCATACCTTTTCGGATACAGGCTGCTGTCATAGTAACTTTTGAAAAATATTAATAATTTAAGCCTATACAATGTTAGCTACATATCTAATGTTTGCAAGTAGCCCGAGACAAAATCGCATCATCAACTCTTAGTAGTATACTAATTATATTCATGTTAAACTTGAAATACACAATTGATTCAATGATTTTGACATGCCTTCGAATCAAATTTTATCAACCATCTACTTGGCGGCGAGATACTTCATCTGGCTACGTCAACTTATCATGTCGACATGGCGAGGTAGGTTGTCCTGCAAGTCGATTTATAACAAGTCATATTACATTACGGTAAGTTACGTTAGCGTTATCTACTACATATCTCGCCATGACGACATAAACCATTTCATAAGTCGACTTCGCAAATAACGTACCTCGACATATCGACATACAACTTTCAATAAATCGATTTTGCAGGATAGAATACCTCCCTATGTCAAAAAGTAGATGGAAACCTAAAGCTTTCATAAGTAAACATGAAAACATTTTATAGTCAACATTCAAGCCGACTTGACAAAAAAGAAGTATGTCTGGATAATCAACATAATAGGTCTCTATCAAGTCGAGTTTGTATCTCGTCATGTCGACATGATAACGTCTAGTCGACATGGCAAGATAAAATATATCGCCATCTCGTCAGTAGATGCCACTTTAAAGCATCCGTATGAAAGTCAAATGCTCTCCCCCTTGATGTTCTCCCAAACCCCACCACCCGTGTTTACATGTAATTTCATAACTTACATCATCAGAATCATCAGAAAAATGGAACACCTATGAAAGAAAATCGTTGAGTTTGCTCGAGTGAAGACAATTCCACGTTGGAAGTGATTTTTACCCTGATTGATAATGATTTTGCGTGCGTTCGTTTAGAAGGACAAATATCCGGCTGGCTACCGAAATTTCAGCGCTCTTCTCTCCGAGCTTCCGGAGTTTTTTGTCCAGTGAGCAGACATTCCCTTTGCTTGCATCGGTCATGTTTCACCCCTGATCTTTTATATTAAGTCGCAAGACGCTGCTCTAAACTGTACCATTATTGTGAATCACTAGAAGGTAAAAAAGTACAAAATAATGCAGCGTCTCCATCTTTCTAGTCAATGTTAATAATAATTCCTGAATTGGGATAGAAATTAGATGATATTATGTAATATTAATACCTGTTGTACAGCGTATTTTAACTTTTCAGCCGTTCCAGGAAGGTTTTGCAAGCTCTGGAACTGCGTTCGGAACACTGATAGAATGATGTAGTCTGCTGTGCAAGCCCTTCACTCGAGTAAAGGGTCTGAATTGCAGCCTACTCATGCCTTGTGCACTGAAGGCCCTTTTGTATGTGCTAGTCTTTGCGTGGAGACACACTTGTTGATCAAAGTTTCAGTCAGGGACCGTGCCTGCAGACGGAGGATGATTTGCCGACGTAATTTCTACTAAATATAATCAAATTACACTCACCATACCCCAAAGATACGTGCAAGTCTTTTTTTTTTTGGGGGGGGGTGGGGGTGCGTCAGACTACTCCTTCTAAACCCATATTACAAGTTTTACTTTTAGTATATATATTTTTACTTTTCATATTTTCTTATTGGCGACGCTACCTCTTGAAATCGTTGAGAAATCAAAATATTCATTTTAACGTATCTAACGACCTTTCCCCCTTTTCCTCTCCGTCTATCATTCAGCGATTTTGATTTTGATTTGTATTCAGCCACGTTTCATAAAATCAATAGTTGACACCGGTGATGCTGATAAATCTATTTTTACTTAAAAGAATTATGCGAAAGGGATTTTAAAAATTTAGCTTAACCCCACTGCATCTTTTTTTTTTGCAATGATGTAATGATCATACCCTACACGAACTTCAGGGTAACAACATTTTATGAATCAATGACGATGCCATACTCTATAAGCAAACAACGTTGTAAGCTATTATATTAATCGCACATGTGTTATTTTTATTACCCCCACCGGTAATCACCTCCTTCAAGTTCATGATCCCATCAGGCATCGATCTTCCATGCTTTTAATTATCCATACAGCAGTCGGCCTCCGTCCCCGGTTTTTTTTTTCTGGTACCGGATTAAACCTCCACGTACGTGTATGCGATTTTCTCGGTTTGTTAGCGATGGGGAGTTTATACGTTATGGCAGGTAGCGAGCAGTGACGCCTGGTGTTATAGCAAAGTCAGGAAAACGTCTGGGTCGGCCCTGATTATGCCGCCATGGTTGTCCTCTTATATCAGGGTTTTAAAATGTTATGAATGTACGTAAAGAGGGTGGTGCAAGCCTCTGCTGGGTGCATAAGACCAGTGAACGGTCACAGTATCTAACCTTTTAGAAACAGTTTGAAAAAAAAAAAACATTTGAAGCCTATTTCAAGTTTTGGCACACCCCCCCCAAAAAAAAAAAAACCCTAAATTTTGAAGACTTGTGTTCACCTGGCGTATTTTTCTTTAAAGACAGTAAATACATAACAGAGGGCGATAGATATTCGAAAATGGTATGCATAACGGAGGTGCCGTTGCCGAGTGGTCTAAGACGCCTGGCTATACATGGAAAGTCCGGGGTTCGATCCCCGGCCCGGCACCTATGCCCGTGAGCAAGGAATTTAATCTAAAATCAATGCTCTTTTATCCTGCTTTCAAGTAAATGAAAATACTATATGCATTATTGGTAGGAGTGAACTTGTTTTCAAAAATAAAAATATGATTTTTCTTACATGGATATGCTTTATTGTAAATACGAGTTGACGAGTTGAGGGGAGATTAAATCACACTGAAAAAACTTGTTTAAAATTTTAAACACGTTGTTTAAGCCCGTCACTCTAACAACTGCTGTTTAAACTTTTGAAACAATTGTTTAAACTATTAAACAACTGTTTAAACTTTTTAAACAAGTTTTTTTAATAAGTTTAAACATCTTGTTGTTAGAATGACAGGCTTAAACAACGTGATATTTTTTTTACTGTGTAGGAAGCCAAGGCAAGAGCATTTCACCGCACTTTTGGTTTGCAAATTGTCATTAGTCTGTGGTTGGCGTTATGTGCGCAAGGAATGCAATGTTGTACAAGTGACCGTGGAAGTGTTCTGGAAGTTGCTTGTGACAGGTGATATTGAAGACTTGTGGACCCTAAAAGTAATTTGTTACACTGCAAAAACACCGGTGTTGATTTAACACCAGCCAGGTATCTATATCGGTCCACACCAGAGAAGCGCTGAAACAACACCAGTTAATATATAATCAAACCGACATTGGTTTAACACTATTTAGTGTTGCTTAAATGCCAAATTGGTGTTAATAGCCTAACACCAATTCGGTGTTGTTTCAACACCTCTATGGTGTGGACCGATATAGATACCAGGCTGGTGTTAAATGTACACCGGCGTTTTTGTAGTATACAAGCCGTTTATATTCAATCCTGTCATGCCGGTATTTCATTAGGAAACCCATACTCGATTTCTTCAATAATATATCCTCTTTATAAATCAAAAGAGGCATTTAAAGGTTGATTTATCGAATGTATAACCAATTCTACATCATACAGTCCATCCAATTCCATCCCATACGCGACTACAGGTACAAACGTGTCTATGACAAAGATTATAACATGATTTTCCAATAACCACGTATACTCAACCTCGTTCTGTTCCTACTATAATTCACGGATCACAGTCAGTATTTTGTTTTCGCTTCTGATCTATTTTCCCTTTTGTACGGGCATTTATGGTTTAATATTCTCCTCAAACAATATCCATTGGTGTAGGCGGTCTTTAATGGTTTTATTTGCTTCCGTATAAAGATTTAGCAACTGTATGTATATTCATTTTCAAAATGTTAAAGAAACAGGGGAAATTAACATGAATTTGTGATATAATTTCAGGACAATTGTGTTTGCGTAAAATATGTTATATTGCAACAAAATCACTGTAGCGGGACATCTCATTTTCGAACATAATTAAATAAACGTTTCGTTATAAATAGATCTGTGCTAGATTCAGAGTGCTAAAATCCGATTATGACGATAATTTAACTAAATTAGCTTTCCAAAAAAACATGCAATATTGAACATCGTCGACTAGATTTCCGACAGATTACTCCTAATATCGGGTATTTACCGCAGCGGCTTTGCTTTCATCATGCAAAGCACGAAAGTTCTCCGACAGGATTTAGTTTCGTGCTGCAGACGACATGATAACAGAGTTGTATCGATATTAGGATCTCCGGTGATCGATCGATAGATGCTAACGAAGACACACAAAATAAGTTCTCCGCCTTTTGGCGCCCAAGCACGCGGCTCGGCTATCGGATGCTCTTAATAGATGTTTCACTTTGTAACAACATCAGACAGGGTATAGAATTACGCAAACGTATTTTTTCCTTGTTCATTTTGTCCCCTCGGTCCTTCTATGTTGTTTCTTTTCTTAAATCATTCATTTCGTCGTCCCTTATCGAGTCATTTTCACAATCCCATCTGCGTCTCCGAAGTACCTCTCGGCGTTCTATTATTTGTCATTCGGCTTTCATTTCACTTTGTCTATCTATATAATGTGCAGAATGTTCTATTCTGGGAAAACATCTTCATACTATTAACTTTGCCATCACCGTCAAGGTCGCACATGATGCGAAAAGTCAACCGTCTTTTAATCTCTTCAATACTCATCTATTTTTTTTCTATTCATGATCTTATTCCTTGCCCCACCCCATTTCTCTCCTATTTTTTTTTCTTCAAATTAAATCAGTATTTATTACTTTGCTTTCGTTCTTTTTTGTCTTGGACGTGTTGGAGGAAGATGTGTTTTTAATTCTTTCGCATGGTTTTTTTTATATTTCCATTGTTACTGGTTATATCTTAAAATTTCCTCTATCTCATACTTCTTCTCGCCTTCCCTTTTCATGTCTGCCTTATAACCCTATGGCGCGAATCTTATTCCCAATATGTATAATAATCAAGATAATGATAAAATGCGATTATTTTGAAAATTCAGTCAATCTAAGTAGGAATAAAACGAATGAACAGCAAAATCATTGTAATATCTTTTATCTATATCTTTTATCAGTGCAACTGCCAGATTGAGAGACAAATTGTTATTATCATAACATAAAGTAGTCAAGAGCAAAAAAAATTGAATTTGAAAAAAAAGAGGTGATAAAAATGAATTCCTAACCGACAGCATTCGGCCTCTCTTAATGTGAAATATATACTCTAAAAAACGAAGTGCTAATTCAGCTCTTAAAGAGCGTGTATAGTGACTGCACTTCGGAGTGCTGATTTTTTTAGTTCAAATTTGAACGAGAAAATCAGCACTCCGAAGTGCAGTCACTATACACGCTCCTTAAGAGCTAAATTAGCACTCCAGTTTTTAGAGTGTACAAAAAATAAAAACACGCCGAAGATTGTTATAGATTATATGTCAAAGAAGAGACATGCTCATACATACGGCAACGGTGACTCCGATTCGTATTTTCACAGTTTCCAGATCAATACGAATATTATCTTTTAAATCGCAGATGTTTAGCTCCGAGCTGAATTTCAGGTTAGAGTTGCGGAGGGAGCTGACAGCTAGATTGCATTTCAATCTCACGTAGTGCATCTCTCTTAGATAAAACAGCTAAGATAGAATTTTGAGATTCGTTTAGTGTGACATGCAACTAACACCAAACCAACACTGTATTAGAATGCTGGTCAGACAGTGTCGGATCGAGTCATGGTGCCTGCATATCGTTAAAACATGTTAACATTTAAGCATTACAACATTTTACATTGAATTTGTCTTCAAATGTGGACGTAATCTTTCTCTCTGCAAGTTATGCATAGTTGAGAACCAAGAAAAAAAACCCCAAATTCTGATTTTTTTTAGGATTAAATGCCAAAGAGTTGAACTTGATCACAATGTATTAGAAACACTGCAAGGAAAGTTGATAGTACTATCTTTTCTTAGCGAAGGCAAACACTAAAATGTAAAACAAATAAAACAATTGAAATGTATTTTTGAATATTATTTGCCGAATAAATAATAATAATAATAATAACAATTCAAACAAAAAATAAATAAATGAAAACAACAAAATAATAAAACAAAGAAAGAAAACAAAATAAAATCCGGTACTGAAAAAAAGGGTTTAGAAAAGGAGCAGAACAACTTTTCAATATTATGTGCACATCTTAGCCCGATGTCAATCGCTGCACTTACAACAAATATTACACTTAACATGATATATATTAGATTACATCATGATGAATCGAGTCTATCGAGATTCCCGCACTAAGAAAATAGGAGGGTTGATGAAATCTTAGTTAAAAGGGTATAACAATAATTATTCCCCAATAATATATTCACATTGTAGCCCGATGTCAATCGCTGCACTGACACAAATATTACACTTAAAATGATATGAAGTTAGATTACATATTATATAGTTCATGATGGATCGAGTCTATCGAAAGTCCAGCACTTAGAAAAATAGGGGGGGGGGGGTTAAAAAAACTCTGGTTAAAAAAAGCATAATAGTAATAATATTTCACCAATAATATGTTCACATCTTAGCCCGATGTAAATCGCTGCACTGACAACAAATATTTCACCTAACATGATATAAAGTTAGATTACATAATGTACATGTATAGTTCATGATGGATCGAGTCTATCGAAATTCACGCACTAAGAAAAAAAAAGGGGGGGGGTGAAGAAACCTCTGGTTAAAAGGGCATAATAATAATTATTCCCCAATAATGTGTTCACATCTTACCCAGATGTCAAGTACTAAATTGAAAACAAACATCGCCCTTGCGATGATATAAGGTTAGATGATTTGTTCATGATGAATTATCAAGTACCCGTTTCATGAAGGATTTGCAACTGTTGTAACTTTGTCATTATGGCAACTACCATGGAAACCTTGATTATGATTGGCTGCTGAGCACTGTTACCATGGTAGTTGTCATTATGGCAAAGTTACAACAGTTGCAAGTCCTTTATGAAACGGGCCCCAGGCCTAGCAATATTCCCGTGGTAATAAAAAGGGGTGAGAAATTTAAGAGTAAAACAATTTCTTTTAAGAATTATGATTTCCCAATATGTTCACATCTTACCCTGATTTCAACCGCTAAATTGACATCACATAGAGATTGTCTAGTAGTTCATTTTAGTTCAATGACGTAATAAAAATAATAAGAGGTGTTGCATGGCGGAGGGCACAGACAACGAATTGGTCGGATAGTATTCAATCTGCGCATGCTCAGTCCCACTGTTTGAAAATGAGCATGTGCAGTTCGGATTTGAACTTAACTAATCGTTCTCTTTCGTCCTCTGTTCGGTTTTTTAGGTCACTCAAATAGAGACCAACCATTCTTGCAGGTAGCATGCGTACTATACATAGAAAAAATGATCTATTTTTCTTTTTTGTGTGTTCATTCATGTGTAATTGTGTGAAGTTAACAAGCGACTTTGGCAAGTTTAGAATAAATAATTTTTTATTTTGCTTTTAATATTTTTTTTGCAATTGTCAAATTAAATTGTTTTTTTTTTCAAATTGATGTTTAGTCTATAATACCAGGTTCTATACATTCATAATCTCTGTATCTTTACAAACCGAATATATATCAAGATAGTGGCGTAATGAGCTCAAAATTTGAGGGGCCAAAATTTACAATTAGAAAAAAAAAGCTGCGAGGGGAGCGAGCAAAAACCTTGTCATTTCTAATTTTGTGACAATAATTTTTACATAATAGTAAAAAAATAGTATCACATTTACCCTTTCCCTTTCTTGTTATTTCTCTTTTTAATTGGTGATTCTTTTTTTTTTTTTGGGGGGGGGGGTGTTACATGGCCCAAGCCCCCCCCCCCCCCCCCCTCCCGTCCCTTTTCTGTACGCCAGTGTCTCAAGAATTTTCGTTGAATTTGAAAGGAAAACCCATTCCATTCCTCGTGTAAGGTTCGATGCATTGAGATGTGCTCGAATAGTCACACACCATAACCATCAGTCTTGGTTAACCATGCGGATCGCTCTCTTTTGAAGTTTTAGCGCGCAACGCTCACCTTGAAACACGAGACAGTACACACGAGGGGAGTGGTTTGGGAGGCATGCAACATCAACCGTCCTTAAACCCGATACGTCTATAGAAAAAAAAAGTTATAATACACGATAGATAGAGAGATCACCTATCACCGCTCGCATCAATCTCATTCCATTGACGATGTCCAGTGCCACGTTATCGGCTTGAGCAAACGGTATTCGGTGTTGAGCGTTTGCTTTTAGAGATGAAATCTGAGCACTGTGGGTCGGTTTACGTTAAAAGCTTTTCAGTGGCAGGAGAAACAGGTTGGAGGGTATATATACAGTTGGGGTACTATTTCTGTCAAGGTAAATTGTACACTCCATTTATCCGTCTGGCTTCTGGAGCTATTCAATCATGGATCCCTTCCTTGAGGTGACCGGTGGATGGCTCACCCTACATACAGGGGTGTGTTTAATGAGACAAAATAATCGGTGATTTCCACTAACAAGTTTGCTCAAAGCCAATCAGATGCAGATATTTCGGTAGCTTATAACATGGAAATGACTATTTTGTTTCATGAAATGCTCCCCAGATGTCCGCCGGTACAGATTATACATGCTATTTCAAGCTCCTCTTATAATATATATATATATAAAGCGTTGTAAGACTGAGACAGTAACGACAATGTTACGTCAATGAACCTTCATTAGTTTTATTATTCATTGCCTAAAACCACCGAACCTGTTACAATAACAAATATGTGTAAAATGATTAAAGGAATAATGTTATTAATCATGATAATTACATTTGCAAAAACTGACCTATAAAACCTATCAAAACTTTCAACGCGTGTTAATGCTTCATCTATCGATAAAACATTGTTTTCTATCATTTTGTAAATCATGATGAAAATAAGGAGCAACAATCCTATATTGATTCTTAGTTTTACCAAATTTCATTAAAATCTAATAGACCATGTATTTATTTACTTTTTTCGATTACTCTCGTTAATATATTTTTTTAATTATCCAAAATTGTCTTGTTTGTTGCGCATAATATGGCTCATGATTTTCATTCAAATGTTCCGTTACAATTTTACAATATACAACGAATAAAATAATCATCCCCACCCTCCTCGAACAGTCAACCATGGGCGGGGATCCCGGGGTAAAGCAGAGTCGACCCCCCCCCCCCCCGACCAAGAATCTCACGAAATCGCCATTAAATTACCTGCCTAATTCATCCGTCGCGTTAGACCTCACCCTGGCGAACATGCTTCTATACTACTTACATCTGCTTATATTCGAATAGACCATCTTACAATACACACAATTCATCGACCCCATCCCCCGGATCCCCCCCCCCCTCTCCCATTTTCTAGGCGCCTGCTAGGGCACCTCTCACGGGAAAACCAGCGGGGTAGAAGCAGCCACCTCCCTAAGCCTCGTGAAACAAAGAAAGATAGAAGTTTAAAGATAAATACCAATTGTAGTAACGATCTCAAATTGAATTTGAACAGAATCCAATAAAATGGCCACCCAAGTGTTTGCATGTATGAATAAAAAACATGTGCCAAATGACTCTTGAAAAAAATGTATAATTGCTGAGAAATTAGCAAAATAAGAATGGAATTCCATCAAATGTGGGGTATTTTTCCAAGTAATATTGATACACTGTCCCACATATGCCTTTTTGTGTCAGTGATCATCAGAATGATCGGGTTTCTGCTAAAATGTCATGATTTCACAAAGATAAGTTATTTCAATGTACCAGCTTTAGATTTAAGATAAAATTGTAGCAATTAACCTTGATTTTGAAGACATTGTCATCAAATAATTGATTGTTGCAACTACTTTCTTTTACCTTTAAACCCTCGTGCGGAGATATAATGTACTCAATACAAACATGCCCGTATAAAAACGATATGGGGGCTTGCATCCCCGGAGTAAATGATTCAATTTCGTCCATTTCAACGCCCACATTTAAAAGCCCTCTGGGCTAGCATATCCACATTCATGTCGCCCCCACAAAGCGGATAACATATAAGATCTTCTAAATGAATCCGTCAAGCACATCGCGTGGAATAAGACCCCGGTAAATTATCTGCGATATCAAATATGGCCAATTCCAAAATTGAAGGTCTCCTCTTCTCTAACCAGTGTTGACATGGTTGAGGGCACTTTCTGAAAATTGTCCATATAAAGATATTTAGAAATTTCTTAAATATAGTCTAAAACATACTTAATTTGGTGGCCTCCCCCTCCCCCCCCCCCCCAAAAAAAAAAAACGACTATGCAGAACAAGAAAAAGGAGGAAAATAGAAAAGGAAAACGGTAAAATAATATACCTAAAAATATATACTAAGATTGAAAATAACATTTTCATGTGAAGAGGCCAAAAATTTGGCTCACTTACTAGCAATTTTTAGTATCAATTTTGCCATATATACGCTATGTTATTTCTCTTTACGCCTCTGCTTCCCCTTTCCTTGGCTTTCATGACCCGCCTTTCTCGGACCGTTTATAACGATACAGTCACACCATCGAAATTGACACCAAACCAACCGATAGTACGCCATTCGAAATAACGTAATAAAATTTGATCGATCGGGGGCCGGTTTCTTGGTGTGACTGCTACCATGACACGTGTAACGATGATGGATCGAGGAAGCGAGAAAGGTTTATATCCACATCGCACATTCAGACGTCACATACGTCAAACGAATTTGTCTCCTTCTGACAAGGTGCCATGACTTTATCTAAGCAAATCATCACACAGATGTGTGAATCGGTAAACGGTCTTACTCTTGCATGTTTGTCGACACACTGGGCAACATGAGTGAGCCTGGTTTTAAAGACAAGAACCCTGCAAATAAAGAAGATGAATGTCATGGGCCTATATACACTGCAAAAATACCGGTGCTTATTTAACACCAGTTAGGTGTCTATATCGGTCCACACCAGAGAAGCATTGAAACAACACCAGTTAAGAATCCAACCGACTAATAATTGGTGTTGCTTAAATGCCAAATTGGTGTTAGCCTAACGCCAAACCGGTGTTGTCTCAACACCTCTCTGGTGTGGACCGATAAAGATACCAGGCTGGTGTTATAATTGTTCTCATTATGTAATAGAGGCCAATGCAAAATCAACAATGAATATTAAACTCTGGTGCATCATTAGCTCTCAAAAATCCACTCAGAACCACCGCATAATCATCTTGATCATAATTTGCCACGATTAACAACAGGCCTATCTGTTATCACTTTTGTTCCATTAATGATATGTAAATAAGTTTGTTTAGAGGCTAGGTCTATTAATATTGTTAATAATCATGTGTCAAATAATTCACAACAAATCAAAGTAACATTTAACACTTTTTAAACAGAAAAATCAATCGCTGTACCCACCATGGATATTGGCTGAACTAGTCTACATGGACAATGTAAGTAATGTGATTTTTTTTTTTTTTCAGTTTTAGAAATTATATCATGGGATTCAGCATGGAAAATGTTCATAAATTTGTCAGATCTTCACTGAAATTGTACGCTCAACATTGTTTCACCTCGCTGCTGTAAAGAATATTCGTCTTTGACACAGAGACATCATTACCCTTTCTCCATATCTTTTGGTCTTGTTGTTTGTGGTCTGCGCCCCACTTTAGGTCTTTCTTTTTTGATGAACTTTAAGAACATCTGATTTTGTTTGGGTGACTGGTTAAGAATGTGAAACATCGTAATCAATCAATCTGACCGATTAGAGCGGCAGTCTGGTATTACATTATAAACACAAGCCAGGGAGGATGATGAGAGATACCTGCAGATATAGAGACGCACGCCTCCGAAAGAAACATACTGCAAAACCCATAACACTGTAAAAATAACACGAGCAGTAATCATTCGATACTCACATTATTTTATACGAGTAAAATTATTCAATCTTAATCGGTTTTGTTAATCGCGTCATGCCTCAATGTGGCAGGAAAATGCATCGTTTTTTTTTAATCTTGTGGAAAATAAAGTTATACAATTGACAACTATAGCTTCGTATCCACAATGGCGCGAGAGAACATGCCTATGTTCATCTTGTGTTTTTTAAATATAAATTCGACCTATAATAATAATAATATGTACATTTATATAGCGCAGTTAATATATGTGCATATTATACTCAACTGCGCTTTGATACTTGGTATCATAATATCATTACCCCGGCTGTAGCTAAGCCGCCATTTTAATAGGCGCTAAAGCGTTCAAGGAATAAATCCAACCGGGTACCCATTCACCTTACCTGGGTCGAGTGCAGCACAATTCGGATAAATTTCTTGCCGAAGGAAATTACGCCATGACTGGGATTCGAACCCACGAACCCCTGTTTCAAAGTCCGGAGACTAATCCACTGGGCCACAATGCTCCATGCTCCAATCAAATCATATTTCAATAAGAAAAAAAAATCATTTGATTCTCTTCTTTATACGCCAAGTCCAGCCCAACAAGTTTGGTTGAAAGTTATAGAACAAGGCAAATTTTCAAGTTTTCACAAATTTTTTCATAAAACAAAGGTACGCACATCATGTACGTATTTAAACAAGGATGCCGATTGATGCCAAATGCTCACTATCTAACAAAGTATATCACGTAAAGTGTCGAATATTTATAGTTTCATCCGTTTCTGATAAATTGGCGTTTCACGAAATCATGATTAAATTATTGTAATCATTCGAGTAATAGTTTCAATAAATCTTTATAGAATGCGTTCTAGTAGGTGCGAGACATCATCAACACTCTCATTACAATTATTAATATATTTATGACAAGTCACGTTATTCGCACTGACAACAATTCGAAAGGCCTATAGTGAGTTCAAGCTGTCGTTATATAAACAGACGTGTATGTGGCTGATATAATATAGCCTTCAAATTCCATTACCTTGTAAAAAAAATAACAAATTCAATGCGAAGCAGTTCAGGGGGCTGTTTTGAAAAAGGTTTTTTAAAAATGGATAAGTTTACTTTTATAGTTCAGAACGGCAGACTCATTCACACAGCGTACACGGGGTGAGCTTCCGATGCTTCTGTTACTTGTTTATGTCACCCAATCACGCAGTGCGTATAATCAATATCACACTATCCACTGCCCCCCGAGAAATAGCCCCACGACCCAAAAGATTGAGATAATACAGACAAGAAAATTATTGAATAAGATATTATCTTTTGATTAAGTCAAAATCGATATAAACGTAAATTTTAACTTTATCAAGTCGCTTGCAACTTTAATATTAAAATAAATTTTGCCCCATATATGCCCTGATGTGCCCTCTTACTGTTTACTTTTTACTTTTACTTTTTATTCAATTATTTTTGGGTGGGTTTCAATACACATTCGGCAAAACGAGAATGGATGAGTCTTGCTTTCCTGGACGAATATGCATTTTATGACTGCTATTTCGCACAATAAGTTTTTTTTCGGCACATCGGGTGCCGAAGAACGGGCGAATGGGGACAAACCTTGTCACACAGCCCGCCCGCCCCATGTACCGGGAACCAAACTGGAGGCTCAATCGGGTCAAACGGTACGTTCAGGTAAACACGCCAAGGGTGAGGACAAACACCAATATTTTATTGCCGTTGTTTGCCAGTCTCATCGAGATGTTGATGGCACGACTCTGCTCTGTCGATCATCATCACTCCCAGATCTATCTCTTCCATTATTTTCCATGTTATTATCTTTCGTCTAGTACCAACACGAATAGATCGAAAAGGAGAAATTAGGCAAGAGCCTTGAGTATTTTATCAAACAATATTTTTGAGCGGATGCTTGATGCGACCATGCCCGACAAGTGGCCGCGGGGAAATAAGGTCCTCCGCCCCTGCGATGTGATTGTTATATACTTTTCTTTATAGAAGAATTAAGGGTAATGTCAGGCAAGAGTGGGTCGAACTTCTTTCCTCTTTATAAAGCTCGAGGCGGGAAATAATTTGGGGATTGCGTGAGGACCACAGAGGGATTAATGTTTCATCGTTGTACCTGAAACCATCCATGTCTAATATAGACAAGCGTTATTGGTTGTTAGAATATTTTTTGGCGTGTACTACCCATTACTCGTTTGTTCATTATTATTTTCTTCCATGGGGGCCACCGCCCCTTCCACTTTTACTACAATGAAGTGCAAACCAATGTCATTAATGTTCTTCATGCATAAATACTGAATACAAATTTGGAATCTAAAGGTCCTTTGTGGTATACAGTCAATCACTATTTAAACTGTTGTTCCTCTTATTTATCTATTTATGTATTTGTTTATTCATTAATTTATTCATATATCTTTTATATATTGATTTACTTATTTGTTTATTAGTTTATTGATTAATTTATCTATTTATGGTTTATTAATTTATTCAATATATTCATCTAGTTAATTATTCATTTATTCATTCATCTATCTATTTATTTGTTTACTTACTTTAATTTGTATTTTTTTTCATTTTGGTGGGGGGTTGAGTCACGATAATGCATCTATCAGTTAAATTATGCATTTTCTATTAAGTTATTATTTGATAACGAATTTACAAAACAAGTAATAGTCCTTGTTTCTGGTACAATGAATGCTTGCTTCCCACCAAAGTTTTATTGTCGTATCCCCCACTGATTTACTGAAGACTTTATCCATTCTGTTTCCACATATATAAAATAATATGAATCACAATTCAAACATGAAAAAACATGAATTGAAACAGCACATATGCCATGCACTTTTCCATCAATATGGTCATTGGATTGTGGCAAAGTAATGGAAGCTTAGACGAAAAAAATGTTCCTGAAAACTATTAAGCGTGAATGTTTTGGCGGATATTAACATGCTCGCTCCATGAACATCAGTGTCGGTAAACTGTTTTGGTTAAAGGAATGTAGAGAGAATTTGTTAATAGGTTTAAATCAATGACAGTAAAATCCCACAAAACTTGGTCGCAGCAAATATCATACGTGTCAGAGATGACATGCCTAGTCCGAGGAGACATTTTGTCGGTTAATCTTAATAAGAAGCATCGGGCAGTTTAATTGGTTTATTATGAAATGGGATCCCGGCTAATGAATCATTACCAGGACAAACATTTTCCTGATTTAAACTTAATGGAAATAACTTCATGTATTAGATATTCATATGATTGATGTGCCCTAATCTGTGATTTGGCATGTTGGAGAAGATTAACGATATGGGTTTCTGGGCTACTTGGCATTGTGAAACATCTAGTACCTTACGAAGGAACTGTATTTCAACACAACGTGGGTAGCAACGAGAAAGTTGGAATATTGCAGAGCATGGTAGGAGAATGCCAACTAACATGACTTTGGGTTTTGACATCAAACTCAACTGAAAACCAATTTTAGATATCCGGGTCTGTTCGCTTTTGGTTACAAATCTTGAATTTTATCATAGTTTTTGGTAACATGATTCGTGGTCTCTTTCTACGAAAAAAAAGTATGAATCCATGTCAGTCAATATAAATGATAAACTAGAAAACATGCGATAGCTCAGTCGGTAGAGCGGGGGTTTCGGATTCCGGTGACACGGGTTCGATTCCCGCTTGGTGCATTATCAGGTCCTCGGAGAGGACCTTGAGCCGTCGGTCCTCTGGTTGCTTGCTTACATGCATTCATGCTTTCTAGAAATCAGGTAAAAAATATCCACCACCACTCGTGATTGGTATTTACAGTCAATTGAAAATAAGTCTTGTCGCAACAGATATGGTCACCGTCATCGAGATTATTACCAATTGAAATATAATGATCGGATTGAATCGTTCAAAACTGACAATCATCGTACAGAAATGATTCATTAAAATCTAGGAATCATTAAAACTCTAGGAAAGTGTTTCCTAAAAATAACTCATTCTACACCTAGATCTTTATCAACATTTTTTTATTTTGGTTTGTGTATAGGCCTACGGCTTGATTATCAAGATAAGACAACTTAACCGCCCTTATCTCATGCATTAAGTCTAGGGGTTTCGTGAGCCAGATGCAAAACAAAAATACAAAATGGATGACCGTCGATCGTTATCCTCGTTGGTCTGCTGTTTGATATTCCTGAGTAATATCACAACCAGATAAAGGTTAATAAAACAATTTTGATAGTATTTAACAGCAGTATAAAACGTATCCTCACCTCTTTTGCTGTGAATATTTACTTTCGGGTATTATATCAAATGCATTCATCATGAACAGGTTAACTATGGTTTATTATCCTTGTGTTATTTGGGAATAATCAATGCCCTTGAACTCTGCCATTTTCGCCACAATAAGATCCGCCGCCAGCTGAATATCGATCGTTATGAAATTTTACCGCCTCTGATCAGAATATAAGCATTTTCTTCCTATACAGGATTGCATTGTGACCCAGACACCTCAAGCTTTTGTCTATTCATCTCTGATATCATTTCGTATTATCAATGGCGGTGCCTTTGTTCCATCTTCATTATCACTGGTTTTGATATGGGCTTTCATTATAGGGTCAGCAAGAGTGGGCCTATAGCTTGCATAAAATTAATTTCATACGGAATGACCTACGCATACTAATACTCTATACCTCTTAAAAAAAAAATGAATGAATTTTCACTCGCCTTTTACTCCACTGCTAGTGATGTCAAGGATTACTCAATTTAAAGTGAAAATGTAGAGTGGTCTCCCTAATGTTTCACAATCACTTTAATTTAAAAAGGGTAAAAATCACTCGAGAATTGAAAGTCACTCTTGATCTATAGTGAGTTTGTAATCACCATCTCCGAGGAATGAATCATACGCTCGATATTTAAGAAAGTAAATTGACATGTATGACCCGACATTCAGGCTTGATAACTGAGAAACTCATTATTTACTTTATTTTTTTTTTTTTGGGGGGGGGGGTTGTGTTGGCGTCACAGGGCGTTTCCCATTCATCAACACCGAAATTACCAGATGATACTCATTATAATCAAATAAATAATTAGGATCTCGAAATTTAAACGCATTGACAAAAAAATGGTTCTATACAAATTCCCTATTCATCATATTCAATACGTGATGTTACTAACATGTTAGATATTTGGGACAATTATGTTCAGCCGCGGTAACGATGTTTCCTGGCTGTCATTTTCTCACAAATAACACATCTTCGGCTGTGCCATCCTATACATAAACAACTAAATCACAAAGAAACCATTAAACATGCTAGACGGAAGAATTTCTCTGAACGTAACTTCCAAATTCGACAACTCAAAGTCAAATCTCTATAATCATGATAATTATGCATAATTATCAGGACACATCGTTACAATAATGGACAGAATGAGTAGATTCTAACCAGACATTTTTATTTTTTATCATACTTTGCATCATGTAACTTTAACCGACTATAATAATAAATAGAGGGATTGATTTTTAAACAAGGCCCGAGAACCAACCCCGATCGATCGATCATGACTGTCCGCGTTCTCAATCACATGATCGATATTTGTCACACCTGATATAGTGTGTTGTTTTTATGGATTTTCCTCTTCGGCCCGAGGATAATTCTTGTTTAACAAATTGCCGTTCGAAGTGATGTGGCATTAGCAGAGACCGATGTCTATATAAATATAGATATTGCATTTTCTCCAGTGAGAATATTCTCTTTTGCGGAAATATGCATTGTTTTGTTCTGCTTTGATAAATGTGAAATGAATTGAAATCTCAATCAAATTATTCATGTTGCCCAACTGCCACGATTTTCTGGGGGAACATCCACATAAAAAAAAATTATTCCTTATTTTAAATATTTTCACCCCTTTTATACTCTATGACCAACCTATTCTAAAAATAACATGTCGACTCAATACAATATAGTACAATAGTATTTATTCCATTTGTTTGCATCGTACGCATTATTCTTATCGATGAACAAAAACCGCGCGCCAAGATGGAACAGATACTTACTATCCAATGATTTCACTTCAATAAAACATCGGCTGTTTTCTAGATTTTTATTTATATAAATATATAATTAGACCCACGAATAATATCCACCATTGTCGGGAGTCCCCAAAGCACACGTTTATCATATTCAAGCTAAAGTCCTTCAGGAGAGCAAATAGTCTGACATGTCAGATCTGAGTAACTCTTCTACGTTTTGACTGGATGAGAAACACTAGTGTGGGATTAAATGGATTCTGTCTGGTATAAATTACCAGACAAGTCCCTCAATGAAACGTTCCGCATAAGACACACACACATGCAAACAAGTCAATGAATGTCTATATAGTTTGAAGAAGTTTGACCAACATATACGCAGCGAACGTGTTCATTTTTTCTTCGCCGGTGCACCCATTCCAGTTTCTTGGAGGTGTGAAAGTTTTGTCGAAGACGTCAAAGAGTTGGTTGACAAAGTGGATCTGTGAAGTGAAAGATGGGCACGGTGCGACAGTTCACACCTGTCCCAAGCAGCGTGTACTGGAGCGGAGGATAGTGAGAAACTGGACAAGTCGACGGAAGCCACGGACGTGTCGAGTTTGAAATTACACTCAAAATGTTAACACTTTGACCGTAACTTTCTTCTACCCACGTCCTAGATAGATCATATTTTGTGGGGGAAACTTTTAGGTAGCTACCTTCCCTGCAGGGATGGGAAGCTCACTGTACACTTCATAGGAAATGTTAACCTGACCGACAAAGCCAGTTTTTGTTTTATCTGGTGAATCCTGGATTTCTGAAAAGGGGAAATGGTCTATCAATATTTATGTCTATGTGTGGGATGATAGAAAACACGCTCTCGTTATATGTCCGTCATGTCCTTATCCATCTATCACTGTCTAATCTAGGAAGAGACTAGAACGGTATCAAATCAATTTACTTTCTTATCTACATATTTTTTGCACTAACTGATACCGGCATTTTTTTTCTTTCTTTCTTTCTATATATTTTCACCAAAATACTCGTAAAATAAATAGAAACACAGACGAAAAAGAGGCAGATCACGTGGGGCTTCGCACTATAGAAGACAAAACAGAGATACTAAATCAATCAGACCAAAAAAATGTAGCATCAGTTTGGAATCAACCGATGGAGATGCGAAATGGTGCAAATCACCAAGATCAGTCAGGCCTACTATACTTCCTCCACGTCAGAGTTAATTGAATCTATTGTCATCACCGTCTTCAAGTTTATTCGGGCTACAACCTTACCCTATCCACCAAGGACGATCTTAATCTAACATGTTTCTATCCTTCTTAAAGGTCAAGTCCACCCCAGAAAAAAATGTTGGTTTGAATCAATAGAGAAAAATCAAACAAGCATAACGCTGAAAATTCTATCAAAATCGGATATAAAATAAGAAAGTTTCGCTTATTTTTCACAAAACAGTTATATGCACAACTCAGTGATATGAATATGAGAGAGTCGATAATGTCCCTCACTCACTATTCATTTCGTTTATTATTGTTTGAATTATACAATATTTCAATGTTTACAGATTTGACAATAATGACCAACTTGGCTAAACCCCAAAAATGTTAGAACAATCATTTCGGAATGTTCAGGGAGGAATAAAACGTTATTTCACATGACAATCAGGAGAAAATTCAAATATTTCATACAATGAACTACCAAAAAAATAGTAAGTGAGTGATGTCATCAGTCCCCTCATTTGCATATTAACCAGGATGTGCATGACTGTTTTGTGAAAATAAGCGAAACTTTAAAACATCATAACTTTCTTATTTTACATTCGATTTTGATGAAATTTTCAGCATTATGCTAGTTGGATTTTTCTCTTTTTACTCAATTTAACTTTCTGTTGGGGTAGACTTGTCCTTTAAGAACACCAATCCCGATTGCCCCAGTCACACCAACGAAACCTATTCCCAACCAACCGACTATATCATTACAAACAACGTGATAGCTCTGATCGTCCGGAGTCTGTTTCATCGTTAGTGTAACTGTCACGTATACACTCTGCAAAAAAAATCTAATGGCAGAAAGGGTAGCGAAGTGTAGAAATGGCAACAGAGTGACTACATTTGTTACTTGTTTTGAAAATACTGTTACTCCTCTGTACTTTTAAGGGGGTAATTAACCCCCTTTACCCTTCCATTTTTAGAGTTTACCCTCAAATAAAAGGTAAAAGGGGTGTAAGAGCTATATTTTATTTTGATAAGCTGTAAGTATACGCGGATTCTTCCAACACTAGCTGACAAGTAGATGTTGCTGGTTTGAAGGGGTGTGTGCTCAACTGTCTGAGCTAGGTAGGGCATAGTTTATTATTTACTTATATTGAACAAATCTGTAATGAACTTAGATAACGTACAAACTAGTACCCCCCCCCCCTTGGTTTTCTATTATTTCTTATTTTCTGTTATGCGAAAGGTTATCAGAAAAAACGCAATGTCAAGCAAGGTCACACCTTGAGCGACTTAGCGTTGCCCTGTATTCAACACGCGCTTTCGATTAATATGATATAATGCTCCTCTGAGATTCTCAAAATGTATCTCGATGCTATTATGTTAATGTTGTTCTTCTTTCATAATCTTCACATCCTCTACTCCGGAAGCAAGGGCTTTTGAGAAAGCGGACATCTCGCTCTTTTCCTTTCATGGCTCCATTTTCTTCCCGTATACCTTTCTACTTTTTCGTTCGATGTATTCATCCAATTATCTCATTCTCCCTTCTTATTTTGAATATGTGCTGTCAGAATGACCCAGAATGTTTGAGGAGCAATCGATTGGCACATCAAGCCATGTGATAAGATGCTGGACTCAACTATGGAAAGCCGGTAACACCAACATTTAAATGCATTCATTTTGTTCAAAATATTGTCTAGATATGATGCATATGTATACATTCATGGTTCTCTTAAAAAAGTCAGTGTGCTTCTCTTTGTTTTCAAAGGACGTTGTGCAAACTTCCTAAGGAATAAATTATGACATTGATGGATTTCCATATACTTGAGGTTGATCGGAAAGATCGTAACCCCTTGTAAGGCGGGGCCCTGATGTTGTATTGATTAACCGTTTCCATCTTAAGATTCTGACATCCAATGGGTAAGAATAGCGTAGACACAGAGCAAGAGGGAACATGTCCCCCCCCCCCCCCATTTCCTCTTGCCCCATTGAGAATGCTTTTACTCTCGATCGGTAATGCTGTATCAAAGAAAGGACAATAAGCAATAGCCGTTCTTGATGGTGATAGGACAAAGTAACATTTTCCTGAAATAGAATAATAATAATAATAATAATAATAATAATAACAATAATAATAATAATGATAACAATAACAATAATGATAATAATAATAATGATGATAATAATAATACTACTAATAATAATAATGAAAATGATAATAATAATATCAATATCAATAGCTGGTTTTTATATAGCGCTTTTCCCATACACGACTCAAAGCGCTTTCCAGCACATTATTACCCCGGTCATTGGATTCATTTCAATTTCAAGCTATATCAGCTAACTTTCCGGTACAAAGCTATCCTTTAGACATGGCTCTGTGTCTTTTGATAAATGGAAAGCCTGCCGACTGAACAAGACTAATCGCGAAAAGCTATATATGCATGATAGGTGAACGGGCTCTCGCCAACACTCGTCGTCGTCCGCTAGTCTCGTCTCAGCCACTACTTGACGAGGAATTCAGCCAAGTCACGAGGCCTTGTCAAAAGGCTAGTGCGAAGATGGGAAAAGATCAACGTATTCAAGACACAAAATTTACCATAGTTACTATAAACATAGGTCTACATTACAGAGGTAAAACAATAAATGATTATAGCAAGTTGTTTTTTGTGAGCAGCCAAAAGGGCCACAATTAACAATCTCAAAAATAAAGAAACTCTCATAAATAAATGTAGTATCTCAGAAATACATGCAGCCTTTCAGAAATAATTGCAGTCTCTCAGAAAAAAAATGCTGTTTCTTAGAAATAAATTAACTTCCTTAGAAATAAAAGTAGTATCTCAGAAACATAACATTAACAAATTAATACATTACTTCGGACGAATAGTACATAAGTCGGAAATAAAAGTATTTAACCAGAAATGGATATAGTTGAGAAATAAAAGACAACTCAGAAATAAATCCAAAGATTTTAGAAATATAAGACTCATTCAGAAAAAAAAATCGTAATTGAAATAGCAGTATATTTTACAAATGAATGCCATCGTTCAGAAATAGATAATCTCGCAAATAAAACGATAAAAAAAATAATAGAATAATAATAAAATAATAAAAGATAGAAATAAAGATAACTACAAAAATAAAAGCAACCGCAGAAATAAAGACAACAGCAGAATCATAAGTTCACACGGAATCAAAACAATTCTTGAAAATAAACAAAATCACAGATTTGCATGATTTTGCGGGAATATATGTTATCACAAAAATAATTCATTTAAAAAATAGATGTAGTATCTCAGAAATACATGTAGTCTTTCAGAAATAAATGCAGTCTCCCAAACTCTCTAAGATTATCACAAAAATAATGTATTTTTGAGATTGATAATTTTGGCCCTTTTGGCTGCCCATAGTTTTTCACGGGTTCTTTCAATATTGAAATGAAAACTTCTTTCAAAATGTTGATAGACACATCCCCACCTGAATAACAGTTTGATATCGAGGACTTAATTTTCATCCAGAGTAGATGCAATGCATGATCTTTATACGACACATAATCTTAGAAGAAATGTTTGAATATGCTTTCATATTGCTGTATGATACTAATGAATCGGCCACGGTCTATGATCATGATGGTATACATGATATTCATTGAATGAGAACAGAATTAGGTCACTCAGGTATATTATTATTGCTTTTCCTCCCCTCATATCAATTTCTCTCTCTCTCCTTCTCCTCCTCCTCCTCCTCTCTCTCTCTCCCTCTCTTTCCGTCTTCACTAATTTTTCTTGAAAACGATGAACATACATCCCATCATCACATGTCGGAGTATCACTCACATAGAAAAAGTTATATTACCTTTCACTTCTACCGCTGCGAATAGTTCAACAATATATATATATATATATTTGCATTTGGATGTTTTTTTTACCCGTACTGGAAAATAAATTGAATTGATTTGAATTGAATTTAGTCCAAATAAACAGTTGACATAGACATAATACAGCTCCGTAGCCCAATATGTAAATTGAACATATTTGTTTATATTTGATGACATAGTTCAATTTACTTCTAAACACATTTATTTTCATTTTATTCAATTCAATAAAAAATAACACAGAGGATTCAAACCAGCCATAAAAAACACTATAATGATTGTTAAACCAATCGATTCTACATAATTATTATTTGACAATGATGGATAATTGTTTAGATATCAGAGACTTATACCGACACGCCCAAATGACGTTATGGATGCCATACAGTTTAAAGCCCACAATATTAGCCTATATAATATCCATACAAGTTTCTTAAAAGACCTCATTCAAGGGAGAGAGAGAGAGAGAAGAAGAAGGGGGAGACAAACTTTAAATCACGTTCATACATATCGAGCAAATTAGTGTCATTCCGGATTCGTTTTAGCTTCAAGTGCTATCGAACTGATGAAGAAAAGCGAATCAGTTTAATTGTCTATCAAAATCATCAATGCTTCCGTATTCGCAGCATGGGAGATGGGCTTTCTCAGATACCCCCTTACTGGTCACCCCATCGTCAAGAATTAAAATTTAAAAAATAGTGTAAATTTTACGATGAACTTTGTATGCAAAAAAGACCCGCTGTTTTGAATTTTAGGCACGTTATGAATATGCAATTGTCATTCTAACAACAAGTTGTTTAAAGTTTAAAAAAAAATTATTAAATTTTTTACACTACCTTTCGAAAAGTTTAACCTTTTAAAACTATAAATAACCTGTTTAAGCTTTAAACAACTGTTAAAACTGTAAACAACTCGTTTTAAAGTTTTAAACAATGGTTCTCAGTGTGACGGCTTTATCAACGCGCTTAAAATTTTAAACAGCGTTTTAGAGTGGTGTATACAGTCTATTAGTATATGAATTTGTAACAATTTTATTATTGCATATAGGCCTACTGAATGGATATCAGTCACTTATTAAAGTTTAACCTGCAGTCTACATTTATTCATATTCAGGATATATAGACCTAACAATTAAAACGACTTAATTTCATATACTTATAGTGTTTTAGCCAATATATATATTTTTTTACATTCGGGAGTAAATTTATCATTTTGAATAGATTCGCTTCAATTCTGAAATAAATAGTCATGTTTAAAAAAAGAAAATTTCATAACTATATAGCATTTGACATATTTCTTAAACATATCGAAAAAAGATGCATCCAGTATAGGCTATTTCATTTGATATGAATTTTCTCATAAACCCAATTACGATGATCATATAAGTAACTTATTGGGCAAGTTATATCGTCGAAACCCGATATTATTACGTTAATATGTCATTCGTTTAGCCCCGGATGACATTTCATAATCATGTTTATCCTGATATTCATCATCGTTATTGCATCAACCTTTAAAAGTTACCGTCATCGCAAATTGAAACAATTTCGATATCATATTACATTTATTAGTCTCGATATTTTCTACAGAAACACAAATCAAACCTAAATCGAGTCGGAGTCTGGGATATTAGGATTGTGTCTGCCGTGTGCCACTCTCAATTCAAATCTAAAACCAAACACGCCACGCTATATATACTGATTCAAGCAATCAGATATATATAAAAAAAAATGTATTCTTGGTGAACTATTCATTGTTTACTTACACAATACGACCGGCCATCACTCGCCATTAACTTTGCAATCATCATCACGGGGCATTCAGCAGCAACGCATTATGCTTTGCACAACATTGGCTCAGCTAATATTGATATTTGTTGAGATATTATGTTCTACGCTTGTATTGGCAATTTATTGGGCCGGCTAATCTGTGAAATCGAATCAACGTTATAATTTCCAGCACCTGAAATCGAGCGTGTGATTCGAGCAGTGGCACAACGGTTGGATCGCCTTGCTTAGATTGCTCTTTAAGGGTCGAGATCGTGTCCGTGATGGAAAATCGAATAAGCTGACACCGATCTGGTGAATGATAGTGCAGCATCCCGTGGTTATTGTGAAGATACAAACAAGTTTGACTAATACTCTCCAACTTAAATACAGGTGTTTAGTATAACACTGAAAGGGGAAATTAAATAACCCATTATTATCCTGAGCGCAACCGTTAAGACTTGATATATATATATTTTTTTAAACATCACATACGTACATCTGTAAATGCAACTATTTTTGTTTTCAATATGGAGATTGTAAGATTTACAACATTTTCCTTTCATTTTTAATGTCGATTTCCCCCCTAGGTTTATGAGTGCAGAACCCTTTTCAATTAAATGTCGTTTGTCTTAAACTAAAATAAATACGGAGTGAGGCAGGCAATTCATATACGTCTTTTTTTTATCTCACAACGTTGGATCGGGGAAATCCGGACAAACCGCGCCGTGCGTGAACAAGATAAGATAAGAAGAAGAATAATAAAATAAAGAAGAAGAAGAATTAAGAAGAGATGGTGAGCGGAGATGCACAGATAGAATGGATGACGGAGAGAGAGATGGAGAGCAAGATGGTAGTAGAGAGAGAGAAAGAATGTGAAAGGGGGTGAGAGACTGAGCAAGACGAGGAAAAAGAGATGACAGGAACGGAGATGGAGAGGAAGAGGGTCGTATAGAGAAGAGAAAGAGAGAGACAGAGAAAGAGAAAGACGGGGAAAGAGGGGGGAGAGAGCGAGCAGAGAAACAGAATGAGATGTGGAAAGCAACCGAAGGGGAAAATTGAGATGCGTCAATGTAAGCCTCTCTGAGGGACTGTGTTTGTCTCCTCTTCACCTCGTGGCCACTTTGGAATACCCCAAGGAATGGACAACTCGGATTTAATAGACCAAGCTTTTCTGCTTCAGTCGTTCTTAACGCACCTGCCCCGCGTAGCATGGATAACTCTCGAAAAGATAATTCCCTCCACTTACACACCTTTTAAAATATGTTTTATGTTTTCCCCTTGCGTTCCGTCCCTGTGCTCCGATCCAAAGACAAATGTTATTATTTCTCGATGTGGCCACGAAGAATAAACAAAACCTTTAAAGAATAAGATATTTTGTCTACATTGTACTTGTACATATTATCTTAGATAAAAAATATCACAATTGGTTTATTTATGTCATGTTGAGCGCATAATAATAACTTGAAATAGCTAACTGATATTCTATATTCCTCATTTATAGTGAAGAATACATGTATAAAAGACCAGTTCAACATCTCAATTCAATCCATGGCATGAATACAAGTGCTCTTTGGTTTTTGCATTAATAGTTTTTATGCGCTATCAAAAAATAAAAATAAAATTGTTTTTAGAATCATAATTCTATATTTCCATCATCAAGACCACACTTTAGTAATACGACTGCTTCCATATGGGTTAATGGTACAAAACTAGAATGGCGTTTATCAATGCGAACACTCCCTCTGCGCATGCGGGGCAACTACCACATCCAAACTTTCTGGTTTTCATGACATTCTCCACAAAAATATTGATATTGACTATGCTGTGAAAAGGGGTAGAGCGATTCTCCATTTAAAACCCGTGATTATATACTTTGTACGTCAGTGTAATTATTTGGGGCTGTGGTATTCCTGCATGTTGGAGTGGGTTTTCGTCACCCAAGCTATCGTCGGAAATCGTTAACTCCATAACATTTAAGAATTAAGAAAGGAGAAAAGAGGCAGCTAGACCAAGATGGAGACCATCGACAATCTAGTCTGCAGGCACAGACCCTGATTGAAACATTGATCAACAAGTCAGTCTTCGCACAAGACTAACACATACAGAACTTGCTGTTCCAATTTCTGCGAGTGGGCCTTCAGTACGCAAGTCACTGTAGGCTGCGCAATCAGATCCTTCAACACGAGTGAAGGGTTTGCACAGCAGACTAATGACAAACTGAGAAGACAACATTGACAATTAGACTGGACAGAAGTATAACTAAAACGATAGACAATGGAAATTCGATTACAGTCATCCTTCGAACCAGGAGAAGATACTAAAATAATCGACAGAACGCTTTCCGATCAGCAAAATATTTCAAAATCCTTCATAAATATAAAAAAATCAACTAAGAAACTAAACGTTTCTTAAAAATTATACATACCCTGTCTTGTTCTATTTTTATTTACCAGTATTACAAAGCAGATCCGGATAATATTCAAATGTTGTAAATGAAAACGTTTCGGGAAAAAAAACATCATATTTTTGTAACGATGCACAACCCCGTGAAATCATATCGTGCCCCACGTCTCTATTTCTGTCCTTTAAAAGTGCTGATTTTTGTTTGTTCTGTATATTTGTGGAACAATCATAATATTCACAGAAAACGTGAATACACTATAGCGACTGTAAAGGGCAGAAGTGGGAAGTTTAGTATGTTATGAGGGTAGTTTGTTTGGTAAATTGCCAATTCGTATACTGCCAACTCGTCCACTCACCACATGGTCTATCTTCATTTAGTCTAATCCGTCCATCAGCATTTCGTCTAACAACCATTTATTCCGATAACCATTTGGTCCAATCATCGCTTCCTCTAATCATCAGTTTGTCTATGACCATTTCGTCTCATAACCAGTTGGTCTAATATCCATTTTATTTGAATTCATTTCGCCCAAGTAACACTTAGTCCAATTAGACCAAATGGTATATGTACTAAATGGCTATTGGACCAACAGTTTATAAGGCGAAATGATGAGTGGACGAAATGGCAATTAGAACATGTGGATAGTGGACGAACTGATGGTAGACCAAATAGACGAGTTGTTAATTGGACGAATTTGCATTAGACCGATTTCAAATAAACCGTTGATTTTATATTAAGGGATTGATCACGGTCTTTAAGAGTTTAAATTCAAATTCCAAAATCAATTTCAAATCTCTAATACAAACAAGATACAGGACATTCCATAATGAAGTAAAATAACAATGAATTTTGTAAAATTTGGAGAAAATAACAAGACAATGGCAATTTTATTTTTGAGACTCTGAGTATGAAACAAAAGTCCGGATAAGAGAAATTAAAATGAATGCAATTAAAAAAAAAGGATGGGAATTGACAGGGTTAGTAACAAGCGATTTTTATAGAAAATGATAACCATATACTTCAAAAAAACGGGCCTTTTCCCTACTCAAGTGTAATACCCATACCATAATTTCTGAAAGCACGGGGATATACATGTAGGGCAAAATTAAGCAATGTCTTGTTTTAGATTTAATCAAACTACTAAAACAAAAAAGAGAATACCATGGTTTAGCTCACTTCTGTTCATGGATTTCAAATAAACACACTAAAAATGCAAAGGAGCTAATCTGGGGAGCGTTTCGTCAACATTCTTGTCCGACATGTTGTCAGATCTGACATCTTTCCTTGATTTTGATTGGCTGATAGGCAATGTTACTATGGTAACTGTCGAATAAAATAGGATAAAACGTCTAACAAGTCCTTTCATGAACGCTCCCCAGGTCCTTAATCACTCTGACAGCAGAGGAACCAGTCCTGGTGGAATGAGATTTCAATCTTTAAAGAGTGATTTTTTTACCGTTTTAGAGTGAAAGTGTGCATCTTTCTTACATTTCACTCAAAAAAGGTAAAAAAATCACTCCTGATAGATTGAAATCTCATTCCTTCAGGACTCGTCCCTCAGCTCACTCTAAGAGGAGTGTGATTAGGGACCAGAGCCCACAAAACGCTCAAATAATTATGAAAGAAAACTTCTGATTGGTTCCTGGTCACTCCTTTGAACTAAATTGGAGTGTAACATTGATCTTGATTGGTCATTTCATTTAGCGATTGATCGCTAATCTCTGTGTTACGGAGCCCAAGTTAGCGCCTTTGCATTTAAAGTGTAGCAATGGAGGATATCAAGAAATGGCACGAGGAAATTAACCTCAAAACGATATTGAAATGTGGTTTTTTTTTCTTCAAAATGAATCAAAATGAAAAATGGCTGAAGATGATACTGACAGGTGGAGGGAAAAGTGCACTTAACCCCGAGGAAGAGAATAAAAACAAAGGGCACTTCGGATCAATTAGATCCACTCTGATGACTCTCAATAATGTGGTGCCTGACTACCAAAGCATTAAAGGAACAAAATATGATTCATGTTTCTCTGTACCCTCCCTCACAGTGACTTGATACAATTAGGAGACTCTTCCGGACTTCGGTGTGCGTGCGCAGGCACCGTGGGGATTATATTTTTACTATCAATTACCGTAATTCATGTATGAAACAGAGGTCTAGTTCAAAACGAAGATACCAAACTTAAAAGCAAAAAAAAATCATCTGATAACTGGATCACTCAACGTGAGCCATCAAAATCTCTCCAAGTAAAAAAAAATGAAATATTTCAATGCACAAACATCTCATTAGTTTACTATGGGTGACGTTTGCTGACTGAGTAATACTGAGTGATGATGATCAGTAGATAATGAGACCAAACACGATCTTACAAAGAGTTGCGATTGATCCGATCAATCACAACTATGGGAAGCCAGCAAAGTCAACATATATTACGCATGTTTATTTTGTTCAAAATATTTTCTAGCTATGATGTATTTTCCTGTATCCATTGTTTTCTTGAAAGTTCCCCGTGTTCTCTTTCTTTACAGAGGACATTGTGTACATTTTCTGTAGAAAAAATATGACACTGATGGATTTCCATGGAGTTAAGATGGATTGGATCAATCGTAACTCTTTGTAAGACGAGGCCCTGGCATTAAAAAGTGGAGGGGCACTTAAAAAATGAGAGACAAGCAATAAAAAAAAAAAGAATGCTGGTTATCATCGTTCACCTGGTTATTTTTTCCCGTTTAATCCTTTGACAAAAAACAGAAATGGTGCAGGGGAGGCGTTCTAGCGGGTATTGCGTCTGAAGCACACCGATATCATTACACAGCAGTAACTGGGTCCTCTTTTGCAATTATGAATATAACATCCAGATAAAAAGATTCTCGAGCAATATTCGAGGAATTTTAGCAAATGGTCAACGATCTGAATCCCTTAAAAGATTGTCATTGTTTAATAATGCATTAGGGTCAAGGTTTGCAAACAGCCAGACCGGTCATATATGATTTTTATCTCAATGTTATTAAGATAATTGTATACCCTGTATATATAACTAATCCAAATATCAGCTAGCCCATCATCAAAAGCAGTTATTCCATGGTTTATTTTTGTTTTAATGAAAGAATTACTTTTGATTGTTATACAAAAACAGTCCCTTTTCGTCTCTTTCGTTCAAATGGACCTCACTCTCTGATATGTCTTTCTATACCCTCTCCCTCGCTCTCTATTTCTCGTATGTTCATTTATTTAGATATACCTGTCACTCCCCTCTCTCTAGTTTCTTACTCACTGCACTTTCGCATAAGTTATGCAATCACTACTTCTATACAGTCAGGACAGTAACTACTACTACTACTACTAATACTACTACTGCTATTATTATTATTACCACTACTACTGCTACTACTATTGCGGTTGCTGCTTCTAATACTTATACTACTACTACTACTACTACTACTACTACTACTACTATACTACTATACTACTACTACTACTACTACTATACTACTACTACTACTACTACTACTACTACTACTACGACTTCTACTACCACTCCTTATACTACCATCATCGTCTCTACCATTACTACCATGACTACTACGACTTCTAATAGCGGTATTATCTTCGTTTACTTCAGATGTTAGCTGTCACGTCCATTCTATACATGCAAGAAGACCTAATTATGAACACCTATATCATCGTCAGTACATGCGTACAGTCGAGCGATGGGCAACTTTCAAGTTGGTATCTCCCTATCAACGTCGGAACGCCCAGGATGCATGGTTAATTACTACATCACATTTTATTCCTACCGTAAACCCATGACAAAATCGTTGGCCTTTGTTCGCATATATTTCGGCTGTCAAGAATAATGAGCGTATTTATATCATAGCTTGTAAAAACAGTCAAAATGATGGAATAAAATCCATGTAAGGGCGTTTATCACGCATATTCATAAAAAGATTCTAGTTTGGAAAACCTGTCATTTATCATGTTTAGACAGAGACGGTGGGGGTAAAATGCCTACAATGAAATTCATATTAAAAAAATATATTCAATTTTGGTACACGCTGCCTTGAGTTAAAACACAACGTAATTTCATTCGATGTAACGATCTTCTGAAGATATTAACCTATTTTCAACCTGTGTCGAACACGGTTTTATCGTTAGTTAAACACAAAACACTGGTAAATAATTTGAAATAAATAAAATAGTCCCCTATTGGAATAAAATGAAAATGAAACAAATAATTGATAGTCTTACTGAAGTTTGCCAGAGGTTTGCCTTAAGTAGCAACAGCCGAAGTGAAGTTTATAGTAAGTTTTTAGTAAAGTAAATTTATTAGGTCGGTCATTATTTTGATAGGTTTGATAACGCAAAATTCCTTGTTTTTCAATTACAAGCAAAGAAATGGTATAAAATTTTTAAAGATTTTAATAGCAACTGGGCCTATATACAGAGACAAAGGATCATTAGGATGCTCAGCAATGCGCATATCTGAGAGAAATTATGACGGGGTGGGGAGGGGGGGGGGCAAACCCACTTTTTAAAGCACCATTCCCCCCCCCCTTTTTTTTTGCTTTCTTTTCTGTTGCATGTCAAAAGATGTTTCAACGGAAAATTCGCTCCCAAATTTGGTCAGATCTAAACTATTTTAGGGGGTTGAAAAATTCCCCTTTTTGGGGGGGAGGGGCCTAGATACACCCAAACACTCGGATATATATATATTTCTCGGAATAGACTGACGATTCACTTTTTACAACCTGCCTTTAAAGGAGTCTAGACTCTGAAAACACAAACCAATTTTGTTAAGGAGCTTTTTTTTTGTGTGTTTTTTCAATGGTAATTTCTTACGGGGGGGGTCAATTATCCCTAAACAAAACATAATTTATACACTGACATAGCAATGTACCAGATTTAATACCACAACCATTAATATTTTTTTTATTCTTCTTTTTTTAAGCACCCCAACACACGTAATAACCACCAGTGCTCTAAAGTTCGATTCATCTGAATGCTATCATTTAAAGATTTCGAATATTTTCCACGGCGCAGTATAAACACATTGTGTGAGCTATACGATTCGCTGACGAGCAAATTTCTAATGAAATAAGGTTAAAGTTTTAAAGGGGGACGCATGACCCTTCCACCCCCCCCCCCCCATTCCTCCTCCGTGGATCCAGTACGGGTACTGTACGAGTGGATGGCGGGTTGTTAATCTCTATTTGTCATTGTAATCCGCTATTCAGAATAACGACACAAAACATGCTGTGTTTAGGACAAACTCTTATAAGATAAGTCTCTGGTTTTAAAACAAAACATATCCATTCAAACAGCAATTATTCAGATAGACATGTACTTAAAAAAATAATATTAACATTAAATGTAGATTAAAGTGTGGTACATGGAAATGCATACACATGTTGTAGTCTAGCCCGTACGAGAAGAGAACCCTTTCTATTTTTTGCTTGGAAAATGTCAGATTATGCGAAGCTTGGATAAAACTGTCGCCTCGAATTAACTACAAGACTGGAAATAATTATTATCTCTTCCTCCTCTTCGACATACCGACACCCTTTTCTTTTGCATCCATCACTAGTTGTAGAGTTTCCCCTCATCTCCCTCTCCCCTTCCGTCTCCTCCTACAACCCCTCCCCCGCTTCCCCTCCCTCCCCTCCATCGCTTCCATAATTATCTTTCCCGCCCCTATTTATCTTTATGCGTGTCTCGCACTCATCCACCTCGGCACCCTTAAAATGTTGAGCAGCATACTGTCTACACAACAATTGGTTTTAAAAAAATATCAAAGTCTGGGTAGTTTTCAACCAATACTGTGTAGTTTTCACCCAAAGCACACATTATTGGTTTAAAACTATCCAAAATTTGATTAATTTTTTTTTAAAACCAATTGTTGCGTGGACATCATGCTGTTGCCCAACATTCTTAAGAATGTTTTTTTTTCTTCTCAAAATGTTCTTAGTCAGTGTTATCATGGTTACTTTCGTATACAGTGTAAGTGCTATCACACTTTCATTGATCCTATTATTTGATTGTTCTGTCTTCAAACAAGCTAACTTTTATCCAAGGGTTTCTACCCCCTTTAAGCAAGCACCCTATATCTCCACTGTCACTATCTCTCCCTATCTTCACTCCTCCATGATGCTTGCATATATATGTTAACGTCGCTCTGCCCCCATACATTCAATCCATCACTTTTGATACGAGACAGTCTAGACCAGATTGACATACGGCGGTGACTGTACTATATATAGGGAGAGTATCTGACCAGTTTGTAAAATACACTAAATAGATTTAAGGTAATTTTCAAAACTACTAAGTTACTGGTTTTATTAAGTCAGGCAAAAGCTATACATGATAGTAACTAGTCAGTATCTTTAATGCAACGGTTAGAGTATTCCAATATCACAAGGTCGATCAAACACGCAATAAAGTGAGAAAAAAAATGTATTTCGCCTTATTTAGGTCCATCCATACTACTAGTTTCCATGGTTTCTTTACCATCACGTCGAGTTTGCAACTTCGCAAACTTTTCGAACTCTTTTATACCATTTTCTGAAAAAGACGATCTTTGAAAACTTGGTATTGATTCATTGTCTTATGCCATCACGCAGTCTCAAATAGTGTTGAGCAAAATGAGGAGACCCCCCCCCCCCGTGAAGAAAGTCAGATTTAAAGATAATTATATCACATAATAGGTTTATGCTCAGCTTTCGTTTATTTTTATTTGCCTAGTATCTTCAATATATCTCTATTTCACTCATCTTAAAGTTATTTTCTTGTTCCTTTTCAGCCCTTCTTCACTTTGCAATATTTCATCGGCATCGTTTTATTTATTTCCTTCTAAATGTTTTTAACCCCCCCCCCCCCCCTTTGTCTGTCTCTCTCTCTCTTTCCGTTTCTCTCCTTCCGCTTGTCAATAATTGCACATTCATTATTAAAAACACAAATATCCATCCATGTACTGCAAAGTTCACATTCACTCTCCAAGAAATAAAGAAAGATTAATCCTACCTGTGTATCATTGAAGTACATCACCAATCGATATCCCTCAAGAACATGCTGTTCATTGACGTGGTTCAAGGCCATACAGGCTGCCTCTAAATCCAGTTTTCCATTTGCTGAAACCCCAGATCCTGTCAGGGGAAAGAGACCTCCGATGAAAATATTCCTCAAGTTAGAAGAGTTCCCCATAGCTCCAACTTCGTCAGAAAAATCTTTTTTGAGTAATTCCACGCAATCCACCGACTGGGATTCGGTGCCACAGCAGCTTTTAAGGTACGTGTCCACCGAGACGGTTGTGGGACTCACCGCCGGAGCTCTGGGGACGACGACACTCAGCAAACACCACAGCGTGGGGAGGATCAGCCACATCTTCGCAAACTCATTAAAAAGCAGCAATCGAAGGATCTTGAAGTAACCCGCTTTCCATCTACCTGATTCGGGATGAAAAACAATGCAAGAGTAGAACGGGAAGAAAAGTAACTTGCTTCTGAAGAATTATTGATGAAAACGATAAACTGCCAGTGAAAAGACTTGAATAAACAATTCTCGTACGTCCACCAGCGGAGCGATCGTCTGCTGAAGTGAAGCGCCGAAATTTGTGCAATCAAGTCATTTCAAACGCGCGCTCTTTGGTTAAGCAGTCGTGAACGTACAATGCTGCTTGCAATGTGTTGGTAAACCTCGGACAGTGCGCTTGCGCTCCTTCCTAATTTCATCCACACTTACACATAGGGAGAAACAAGTGCGTCAGGTAAAAAAAAAAAGGGGGGGGGGGTCAGTGTATGCACCTTTTTGTGCATCATTGTGGAAGAGGGGGGGGGTGTGAGTATACAGTGCTCTGTCTTTTCCCTTTTATTCATGATATCTCGAACCCAACTAGGTTGATTGGCATCTTCTGATGGCGTGTATATTTGCGTGGTTAATGCAAATAACTAAAACAAACATCATCTCATTTCTTGCGTTTGGTTCATGTGACTATGAATTTGATGAAACTGTCATTATAAAAAAGACAATTAAAGTGATGAAGACTAAGAAAAATTAATATTTAATCTAAAACAGTACCTTAAGCGTAACGAAAATCAAACGAATTTGGGAGATCACTCAGAAATCGGCTTGGAAATCGTATTTTCCACGTTTTCTCCTTCTGTATTGTACCCCTTCCCCCCACAAAAAAAATCGTCAAATAACCAGGTCTATCAAGCACAGCACTGTAGTTATTGAAAAAAAAATTTAAGGAAAGTAAATTTTATCATTCAGCCCTTGGTCGTATACAGACAAGATATTTATTGTGATATACCGTATATGACTTGTAGGACGTACGGAGTTTTTTCGGGTCTGAATGCTCTCATTATTAAATCGTCGTTGCAATATACCGAATACATTCTCGTCTGAATGCTCTCATGTGACATATAAGAAAAATTGTAAGAGAAATTACATTCATCCATTTAAGTTATTCTTTTCTCCATTAAGTAAATTTTTTCTCTATAATGAAATTCATTGCATAATAAGAATAATCCAGATTGTCTCATTTAAGCTTTGCTAGGTACGCATATTCAATTATGCTGAATAATGTTTGGTATTTTTGTAATGTACAATGATATTGACAGACAATAGAGACTGCTGGCGAGGAAAAAGGACAATATGATTAGCTATGTTGTTTACATTATTAATTTCACTGAGGTCATTCAAGAGTCTTCTAGAACATTTAACATTGGAATGTTTAAGAAAGAAGTAGAATGTTCTTTTTAAAGACAATACTGAAGAAGCTTCCAGTATAGTGGAAATTCATATATAAAAGCTGGCAGTTTCTTCAAAGAGAAGACAACACGAGAGTTTCAAGGCAGTCTTCATGCTATAGTTTACCTCTATGTGGAATACAACATTAACTTCTGTGAACTTCTGCGGAATTATTTGCACACCATCAATGAACTATTTGCAACTATTTTAGCGAGAGGAATTCTCAGTTCTGATGAAGATCGTCAACCTGTTCTAGAGAACATTTTTCAACCCATGGATTGTTGAAATCGATCATTTGTCATCATCAACTTTGTCTTCACGGACATTTTAACTCATTACAGTGACTGTAACCATACATCGCCCTCCAACATCACTTTCGTCATCACTAGCATTGTGGACTTTAATCAAAGGAATCTTTGCCAGTCAATTTGGATATTATTTGGAGTTAATACAGGATTATATATTTTTGGATTAACCAGAGTTGAAGCTTCAAGATATTATGTAATATAATTTATTTGTGTTAAGTCTACATTGAGCTCTATTCTGTGTAAATAAAAGGGGAAAATAATCTAACTCAATTCTCTCTGTTATTTGTTGCATATTTTGTTTAATATCGTAACACCCATAACGTTAAAGCTGTACGGGCCATTTTTTTTGGTCTGAATGGTCTTTAAATCATTTTGTATACATGATATACATATCGCATTACACGTCGAAGGATGGGGATTGGTGCGTTAGAAAGAAGAGTGTGGTGACATATTTCGATTGTTCAGTTGTTATGGTTTTGTAACCTAATACTGTAATGCACAAATGACAAACAATACGTGCAATATCCTTATAAAAAGCAAAGGATGTGTATCATTTGCTATGGAGCTCTGTTTCTTATTGTTTTTTTAATGGAATCGATAAATTCAATAACACGTGGAATTTTCATTGAATTAAGGCGCTCTGGCTCTGCAAAATTATGTTATTCATGTCCAGATTTTTTTTTCAACTGATTGTAACCGATTTTGAATGAATGTGAAATAAAATTAATAGAAAAAAGTGAGTATAAAAAATTATGGATATATAATTTAATGAATAAAGAATATATACATACATATGGTAAAATTAATAAATGAATGAATAATATATACATAATTATATTGTCGAATTGATAAAACGTTTCGTTTCTTTCAAAAGTGAAACAAACAAAAATTAATCAATGATATCTGGACACTTTTTAGTAAAACAAAAATATCGAAGATAATAAACACTGAAAAGATGCGCATAAATATGAAGCTGAAGATGAAAAGATGAGCATAAATAAAAAAAAAATGAAGAAAACGATTATGATAAAAGCTAACATTCACATTTGGAATACATTCTGGATAAACGTACGTGCACATTACACTCACACTTCTTAATTTCAAGCAACACTAACTTTTCTACAGAGTCAATTCACTTGAAGGTTCGATTCATAAAACAAAAGGAGACTTTCATGAAACAATTTGTCACCGTTTCGTGTTATAAGTTATGAAATCCCCGCGCACCTGTATGGCTGATATCAAATTTGGAAATGGAAATCGCGGATATGAAACGTCGCTATATACTCCGCTAATAGCACATTATCACCAAACCAATGAATGTTCAGCGACATATTGATTATCCTCACGAGTTCGATAGTTAGGGAGCTGACGATGTTATTTGCGCAAATATGGATTGTGATTTAATCAAACAGAGCCGGAGACGAGTTCTAACGAATTAAAATACATCACGCGCATCGGCATTTAACGTGACCACTCGAACAGATGGACTGGAATTGTAACATTTTAGCTTCTATGGTCAGAGGTTCCACTGGAGGCATTTTGATTTTAGATATTGCATACATCCAAGCTTAAGTGATCTTTGGCTCATGGCAGAAAGAGTTTAGTATAATCGCAACTAGTACTACTACTACTAATAATACTAATAATGAAAATACTAATAATAGTGATAATAAAAATGGTATAATAATAATAATGGTATATTTATTTTCTCTCAGTGGGCCCTGCTGTTATTATTACTCCTTCTATATCTCGGCTATCTAGGCGCTCAAACATTCCAAGAATTTCTTCCTACCGGGTACCCATTCACTTCACCTGGGTTGAGTGCAGCACGATGTGGGTAAATTTCTTGCTGAAGGAAAACACGCCACGGCTAGGAATCGAACCCCCATCCGTCAGATTGAAAGATGAGGGTAATAACCACTAGACCACGACGCCCAATCGCAGATATCCTCTTTGAATTAGTTTGTTAAGTTTACTTGTGGATCATCGTAAGAAACTTGCGATCAATTGCGAGTCAAATTTAGGTAAGAAAATCAATCACAAATCTTTTGATTAATTGCAAGTTTGTAATTGATTGTTGGTCTACTTATTGCGGCATCAACAAGTATAAACTTATTTGCTTTAATGAAAATTGATCTATCACTTATAGACTTGCAATTGAAATATGCAATTGATTGCAAATAGTTCTTTGCAACACCCCCTTGGTCTTCAGGGCCCCGTCTTACAAAGAGTTACGATTGATCCGATCAATCCCAAGTATATGGAAATCCATCAACGCCATAACTTTTTCTTTTGGAAATTAGCTAAATGTCCTTTGAAAGCGGAAAGAGAAGCATACTGAATTGTCAAGAAAACAGTGAATAATATGAATATGCGTCATTTCTAGAAAATATTTTGAACAAACATGTATTTTAGATGCTGACGTTGTTGGCTTTCCATAGTTACGATGGTTCGGATCAATCGCAACTTTTTGTAAGACGGGGCCCTGGACTACTGTTAGTCTTAAGTATATACGCGCGTTTGATTGGCGAAATTCAAATTGCGTTTAAAATTTGGATTGTAACTCTTTCTGCGACCATGGCAACGGGCCCCAACACACATTTTACTTTTTGTTTCTTCTTTGTTTAATATCACTTGGCATAATTATACCAATGGATTTGATGGCGATGGGGGGGGGGGGGTCATCCCTCTTCGATATTCAAATTTTGTACAGTAGCTTGGTACATATGGAAGCCTTGACAACCCCCCCCCTCCTCTTAGAAGAACCAAAAATTCAATGAAACAGAGTACTCTCCGAAACGCAACCTTCGCTTTTGTTGAATGGAATAGTCGGCATTTTATCAAAGACTAGAATTTCAGCCTATTAGTTGAGAGCCTTACCAGTTCTCAGAAATTGTAATTCTTTGTCTGGAAGTTGATGGTATTTTGGAATATATGCATGATGAAAGATGTGTTTTTTTTGGGGTATGTTATTCAAATCATCTCAGCCTATTTACTTTTCATTAAACTTGATACGAACATCTATTCTTTCTCCGCCTACATACATGTACGTTACAGGATCGACAGTTTCAGTTAGTTTATTTCCATTATTCATATACAGACATTAACATGCTTGACATGAGTATAACATAATTATATTGAGTTGAAATAAATCGTTATTGAGACAGAAGTTATACGCAATAAGAATTTAAATCAGTGAAAAATGACTTTTTAAAATATCTTGTTTTGGACTCTAGTGATAAAAATAAAACAAGATAAAAACACCTAACACCACAGTGATGGAAATCACTCTGTGAATTAGGTGTTTTTATCTTGTTTTATTTTTATCACTAGAGTCCAAAACAAGATATTTTAAAAAGTCATTTTTCGAAAGGGGTGGGGATGGGGCACATTTTCTCGAGGGAATATTTGACAAGCAAAACAAAACAAAACTCAGGGGATTTCATCCACGAAAAAAGAAATGATAAGCAAAAAAAAAAAATCGAAAGGGGGGCACACTTCTCTTTTAACGGCATTTTGACAATACAAATTTTAATTATGCCTCTCAAAGGGCACTGGCCGGTTGTGCCCCCCCCCCCCCTGGATCCGCCAGTGTTTAAATTTTTTTTTTTTTTTTTAACAATATGATCACGAAAATAATGGCTTAAATGTTAAAATAAGGATTTTGCTGAAAATTCCGTTACAGAAAGAGATTTAAAAAATATTTTAACCTCGATGTCAATTCATATATCCCTGAAACAAATTGCAAGTACAAATGATAAAAGCAGAAGTTGCCTCGATTATCAGTTCATAAAGGGGGGCCATTGCAAAGATGCCAGATTTGAGTAATGGGGGGGGGGTAGATGCCTGCTGGGTTATTTCATAACTTTGATTATTATGAAATCAATGCTATGATAATTATAATGATAAAGATTACTTCATAGCGCTGATTATAGAAGAAAATCCTTCAAACTAATCACCTCATACATATTTTCTGAAATTAGGCCTACGCTTACCTGGTATGCGATTTCCATTTTTTTTCGATGATAATTATTTGCCCATCTTTAAAAGACAAGTCCACCCCAACAAAAAGTTTAGTTGAATAAAAAGAGAAAAATCCAACAAGCATAACACCGAAAATTTCATCAAAATCGGATGTAAGATAAGAAAGTAATAATAATAATAGTCAGGTCTTGTATAGCGCATTATGAATAACGTCTCTATGCGCTTCCAAATAACTTGGATATGATTACCCCGGCTGTAGCTCAAACAGCCTTTCCATCCTTTCAAGGAATAAATTCGGCCAAGTACCCAGTCACCTCACCTGGGTTGAGTGCAGCACCATGTGGATACATTTCTTGCTGAAGGAAACTACGGCATGGCTGGGATTTGAACCCACGACCCTCTGTTTCAAAGTCCGGAGACTAATCCACTGGGCCACATTTTAAATATTACCTCGATTTCACAAAAAACAGTTCTATGCACATCCTGGTGTGTATGTAAATGAGGAAACTGAGGACATCATGAGGGGACTGATGATGCCACTCACTCACTATTTCTTTTGTATTTTATCATGTGAAATATGAAATATTCAAATTTTTATTCTTTGTCATGTGAAACAAAGTTTTGTTTCCTCCCTGAAAATGTGGAATAACCAGCGTGTTAACATTTTGTGATTAAGTCAAGTTGGTCCTTGTTGTCAAATCTGTAAAAATTGAAATATTGTATAATTCAAACAATAAAAAACAAAAGAAATAGTGAGTGAAAGACATCATTGCCTCTTTCATTTGCATGCACTGAGTTGTGCATATAACTATTTTGTGAAAAGTAAGTGAAACCTTAAAATGTCATAACTTTAATATTTTACACCCGATTTTGATAAAAATTTTCAACGTTATGCTTGTTTGATTTTTCTATATTGATTAAAATCAGCATTTTCTGGGGTGGACTTGACCTTTAAGCACAGATGTTAACACAACTATTATATTGGTTAATTTCCAATTCGTCTAATGCCAATTCGTCTAATTGCCAACCCGTCTACTATCATTTGGTCTACCATCAGTTCGTCCACTCACCACATGGTCTACTTTCATTTAGTCTAATGGCATTCCGTCTGACCAGTTGGTCCAATAGCCATTTAGTCCATATACCATTTGGTCTAATTTGACTAAGTGTTTAAGTGTGCAAAATGAATGAAAATGAAATGGATATTGGAACAACTGGTTATGAGACGAAATGGTCATAGACGAAACGGTGATTAGACGAAATGATGATTGGACCAAATGGTTAATGGACCAAATGGTTGTTGGGACGAAATGTTGATGGACGGAATGGCACTAGACTAAATGAACGAAGACCATGTGGTGAGTGGACGAGTTGGCAGTAGACGAATTGGCAATTTACCATTATATTCTCCAGAAAAGAACGTAGGCGACCTTGAAATATTTATTCATCCCATGACAGCTATCTGATTCCATCTCTCTATCATATGGATTTGGTTTCGTGAGTTTTAATAAAAGCGCAATCTTGTTTGTTCCAGTTTTGATATGCTATTTATAGGGTGTCACAACCATGACAACCTAGTTGAGACTCTCTTATAAAACAAAAAACAAATACAAAATATATGGTAGGTAACATCAAGGGCATTCTGCAGCCCAGGTAATCTTATGGAAATTTGATCTCTTGTTTTTTTTTGGAGAGAGAGATAGATCGAAATATTTTTCACAATAGACAATCTAAATTTATTTGATATCTCCCCAATACACTGGCATTGCTTTCGTAAGATGCATCGTCAGTATTACGTAAAACACTATGGCCCGTATTCTGAAGTCGGGTTTAACTTAAACTCAGGTTTAAAGTTGTGGTTTAAGTATGGATAGCCAATTGTTACATAAATCACTAACGGTAAAGATATTATATTTCAGCTCATTTGGCTCTCAAATCATTCATAATTGTCTAGGAAGTATGGATAGATGATTGTCTTCACCATCGATGAATCAGGAAAAAGCACAGTATACATACAACCATACAAACATACAACTTCATAAAAATTTTGACACATTTGGCTTCCCATAATTTTAGCACAGAATTAAGAAAAAATGGTCTAAGTTAAACCCGACTTCTGAATACGGGCCTATAAGTACATAAGAGAATCGATTATTATTAATTTTTTCTCATACATACCAAGGAAAATCATTATTTCATCACACTGGCGTAAATCCGTGTTGATGGGTGGGGGGGATGACTGAAATATTTTGGCATTTTTTTTGCAATCATGTTTTTAGATATGCAAGGAATTGTCATTGATATGTCCACAGTGGCGTACCGTGGGTCATGGCATGGGGGGGGGGGCACCAGCAAAATTTTTGAATCACTGAGTGAGTGCGTGAAGAGCGCTCAGTTGCCAGTTATGACCTAATAGAGACATTTTAAGAACAATGTCATTAAACGGATATGTATCTCACTGATCAAATAATGCGAGCGCGAAGCGCGAGCTGAATTTTTTTATATTCACACCTAAAAAGGGACATTATAATCAAATTTGTGTAATCATGATAAGTACCTGTCTCGCTAAACAATGCGAGCGCGAAGCGCGAGCTGAAAATTTAGATTATTCAGACCTGAAGTGGGGCATTCTAAGGTTTCTTTGTAGGAATTAACTAGGACCATACGTATTTCATTAACCAAATGATGCGAGTGCGAAGCGCGAGCTGAAAATATTTGATATTCAGATCAGAAGAAGGGACATTTTAAGGACTGATTTTAGGAATTCATGAAGAGCAGACATATCTCACCAATCCGCTAATGCGAACGTGATCACGGACAGGACATTTTTCATTTATACGAAGACCTTAACATGGGGCAATCACTTTTTGAGTCATGAAAAAGAAGCATATGTCACTACATAAACAATGATAACTCAAGTGCTAGGAAATATATTTGGTTTATATTGAATTGAAAACGGGATGTTTTAGTACAACATGATTATATATCTCGTTAAGCAGACAATGCGAGCACCAGGAAAAATGAAGACGTAGGCCCTGGGCAAATGTTTCATAAAGTTATGATAAAAATGTTTCTTATGTAATAACATAATTATAATATAATATAACATTATAATGAATAATATTTTCTTCTTTCCCACTACGTTTCTTTTCCTTTCCCCCTCTTTTCTCCTTTCCCCCTTTCCCCTTATTTTTTTTGGTCAGCCGATGGGGGGATGTGCCCCCCATGCCCCCCGTAATAACGCCACTGTATGTCCATATGGCAAATACCCCTCCAATATTATCTTTTTTACTCCATGATGGTTTAATGGTTTTATTAGAGATTGAATTCAATTTTTTTTTACATTCCATCTTATTCCCTTCCCAAAACCCCAACATTGATGAATTGGAAGAAACGGGGGTTTCTCTTTAATGTTATAATAAGGACATAAGTATTTCGTTTGGAAATGGTGAACTGGCTCTTTATTTGCATTTTATGATTCAATAATATTGTTTCATTTGTTAAGCGGTATTTTAGGAAGAATTTTCACCAATAAAACAATTATCTCTTGTGAATTTTTTTTCCATTTCTTTCGTAAAAAGTGGGGGGATGTTTGTACAGGCCATCCCCCCCTCCTCGAAAAGTGGGGGGGATATATCCCCCCCATCCCCCCCGGGATTTACGCCAGTGTTTCATCAGCTCTTTTTCTCAGCAGTTCGGTTTCCTTGAAAGTCATGTTAAAAACAAGCACTACTGTAATTGAATTGAAAAAAAAGAATATCCATCATCTTTATAAAACCGAAATTGTCAGAATTATCAGACGTGAACGTCATAACGAACTACCAATTTGCACTCAAATGCCGTTAATACAATTTCTCTCTTCATAAACATTTAGTTAACACTTTAATACAATATTTCTAAGCGCTGCGTACCATTTCACCGGTTTTAGTACGGCTACCCCGATCGGGCATTCGAGCATATCTACCCGTTACCCATTTACTGCACCTGGATTGAGAGTGGCAAGAGTAGATAAACGCCTTGCCAATGGAGGCGATCGAGGGCTGCGTCGGGATTTGAACCTCGACTTTGTGGTTCTAAATCCGGAAACTATATCCACTTAGACACAACATAGTATGTCACTATTTGTTATGATTATTTTGATATTATTAAATTGTTTCTGTTAGTTTGATTTTCTCAAATATCAAAACTGTTCTCTGATCTACAGGCATCTTCGTATGTAAAAGTTCTTGTTTTTGTATGTTTTTGTATATTTAGGTTACATGGCGTAGATTCGTAAGCTATTTCATTCTCCCCTCCCAAATTCTTCACTCTTTCTTCTCTATAGGCTCTCCTTTCCTGTCTCCACTTTCATCTTTTCGATATACCTCCTAGCTCTGCCGTTTTTTATGCCCCCGCAGACGAAGTCCGGAGGGGGCATTAAGCGTTGCCCCTTAATTCTTTTTCTTAAACATCTGCCCTCTACACTTTATTCTCTCATATTCTCTTCACTTATGTATTCTTATGTATCTTTGTACTGTATAAAATGTTTCAGATGTGATCTATGTCTTACAAGCTGTGCTTTTGAATAGATCACCTCAGTTTTGCATTTTAATTATTGATAATTCATTGTTACTTCATTGATGACATGTATAATGTTTTGTAGAAGTGAAATAAACTCTAACTTGTTAAAATAGTTATGATATTCTCGTCTTGAGTTCAGGCTTACTACGAATCATACTTTGTGGCGAATTGTATTGTATAAGCAATTTGCAGTAATTTCAAGCAAGGAAGAAAACCGCTTTTAACATGTCACCACTACTATATGACAGAATTAGTCAACTGTCTAATTATGACAGAACCAGATAACCCCTCTCTCCGTCTCTATTCCATGTTTAAAACCCATTGTTAGCCCTCATCATCCCAATATACCCAAACTCCTTGTTGTACCAATCAATCATTGCTTTGACGCTCTGTGCGAAGTTGACTCCACCACGGCGCACGTTTCCGTGCGAGTCATCCAATGGATATTGACTTTGATATTGACATTGAAACTGATGGTGATGGATTGTTTTCGTTTGTCTTTGCAATGCGAGAACTGTTCTCACCATTCGGCCTACCAACCCCAATAGAATGGCAATACCTCGTCACCCGATGGGCCGATACAGGGGGTCAACTCCCCAACTCCCAGGCCCGCCACCCGCCAAGCAATACGAGGGGTCTGTATAAACAACACAGACAAACGAATCAACACGCAATTGGCCTTTGTTCGGCTATTGTATATAGGTAAACGGTTTTCACGGTCAACGAGATTTATATTTGTTGTGACCACGTACGTACTCGGCGCTCCCGAAAAAAAGAGATTTTGCTATTCGTATCTCTTTTCAGGGTGAATGGTCTATTTTTATGTTTGTGTCATGATGCTTCTGGAGAAGATGGGACAAGAATAACCAAACAGAAAGACAGATAAATCTTCAAAATTGATACAAGACCAAAATACTGTTATTTGCATTGATAATGTTGACTAGAGAACGGATTTTTGTTTATAATGTTATTCATAATAATAATCGCATGAAAAACGAAAACTAGCTAATCTACTTCCCTTTTAAACAAATTAACGATCATGTAAAATTTCAAATTGGATAGGATAAACATTTTTTCCTGGCTCACTCGTTTCGCTTGCTTGTATCATCTAAATCAGGACGGTATCGGATGCGAACAATATCTCGTAAAAACAGAATCGAGTCATATTTGGCAGCTGGTATACGCCACTTTCCATCTTGCTGATAAATCGGCAGTAGTAACCGGCTATCGTTTTCGTATGGTCGAAGCGCCCATGGAGACCCCTCCTCCACCTAAAATTATGTAACTTCATAATTAACCGATGCAAAAGGACAATAGTAGTGCTCGTGATTAAATTTTCTTCCAGAATGACACAGAGTACTCAATAATTTAAGAATAAACATTTATTTTTTTATTTATTTATTTATTTATTTCAAATCTTTATCCAGAGTAGCCTGTTCAGCTACAAACAAATATGTAAAATTACACAATATATACAATTAAAACGTTCATTAAAAATCGCTGGTCTTCCACAGGGCTCTGCATTAATACCAAAAAACATATAATTCATAACATAAAGAAAACATAAGTAAAGAAGACATATATATACACACATCAAAGTAAGATTCAGAATGAGAAAGTAAAAGGACATGGTAAGATAGGAAGAAAGAAATAGAAAGAGAGAGAAAGGGGCAGAGGCAAACAGAAAGAGAGGCAGAGAGGTGAAGAGAGAGGGAAGAAAAATGTGAGAGAGGGAGAGAGAGAGTTGAGGAACAAAGAAAATTATGTAATATTTGACCAGTCAAGCATATTCTTATGAATAGCATAAGATAAGCATCGCATTAAGTCAAGGCGATTGGGTACATGAAAAGTGGTCAAACTGTTTTTTTTTTTTTGGGGGGGGGGGGACTATTAAAAAAAATATGTTCGTATTAAACGAGAAATTATTGCCCCCTCCCCGTCCCCTCATAAATCTTTAAATCAAAGGTTACACCATCTACAGCTATATGCTCACTGGCAAGCTTTGACACGAAGACAATATTTACGAGGATGTATACGTCTTATTCGGTGATAAATTCACCTGTTTTTGAAGGATTTTGATCTCATGTCAGTCCTTCTTGACTAACGGAAATATATGGAGGGTATGTATACGGGTATTAGGAGTGCAGCGGAAATTAACTACATGGATTTATGGCGTAAAGGTATGATATAGCACAATGTGGGTTATCTTTTCTGGGAGTGAGGGAGAAGGAGGAAGAGAGAGGAGAGAGGGGGAAGGAGGGAAAGGGAGGGAGAGGGGGAGCGTGTTGGTGAGAGAGGAAGCGGAAGAAAGAGAGAGAGAAGGTGAGAGAGAGAGAGAGGGAGAGAGAGAGAGAGACGGGGAGGGCACCAAACGAAATGGTTAGCAATCAATTATTGTTTTGCCGAATTGCAAACTTGGGGATGAGGAGCAGAGTTTAAAGTTACTCTGCATATCATTATCCAGGATAGCGCCAAAAGTGTTGGACCCATAATGCACTTGTTTTGCTAGTACAATCGAAAATAATGCATTTGTTTAAATTCTCAAAAGAAAATGCCTGAACATCAATAAAGACCTTGTCGATCACACCGACTCCGGTCCGGTTAATCGTAGCCCGAATCGATCACATCATCCGAAGATATGAACGTTCCGGTTAACGTTCATTTCCGTCGTTTTTTGTACCGTGTATACCGTGTACTTGAACGGGTCCGGTCTTTAACCCTGACTGTATTCGACGTAATTACATCTCGCTCCTTAAAAAAGACAAACACACGATTTGTGGGTACACTCTTACGTACCTCGCGTAAAGATGGTGTTAGCAATGCATGAGAATAGTGTCACTTTGTAAGTGAATAAATCAACTTTTCCTTTAAAAATCCTTGTTACATGGATTCTATAAATTCTCAAATTCATATAGGCCTACCCTTTCCGTTTGGTTTAAAAATAACGTTATTTCTCATGAATCATAACGTAACACGCATTTGTGAAATAAGCTTTTTTACATCAACAATATTATGAGCATTAATAAAACTTGCATAAAAGCCGAATTAATGATGAATGGAATATCCTATAAGTGGAGTAGGAATTAACAACAACAAGAAGAAGAAAAGATAGGGATGTTGTGTAAATGTATAGAGGGTCAGAAAGAAAAAAAGGGGCAAAGCGCTTGATTTCCATTGTTAGAAATTGATTTTTGTGTAATATTTCCTCACAATAGCGTTCGTTACGTTATCAATATAATAAAACTTTTGCAACACTATTGATCTTGTTTCTAAAGATCATCAATCATTATTCTTGAAACGCATAAAGCGTGGGCCCAAATCCGTCTCTAAAAATTTAGCTTACTACGTATTGTACTCGTCTCATTATCTCACGTAGTCATTTATCTTTCTTAAAATGTCATCATGCGAATAATTTATTTCTGGTTGATTAATGTAATCATTAATATATTCCAAGTTTCGAAAGGCAAGCCGTCGAAAGAGGCACTATTAATGCATACATGTTATGCACCACAATCCTCTGATCACGCTCTTTTCATTTCCAAAAAAACGCGACATTGCTTGAAGATTTAGGAGAAATTTCCGTCACTGCTGATAATTAATGATCACGGATGTTCAATTAATTAATATTTTTCAATACGCGATGAGCTTAATCCATTGAAATACTGGATACCACGTCTGTAAGAATGAGATTCATGGAAATGGGTTGAGAGGCAAATTTTGTCCTTTTTACTTGACTGTCAACCATTAGTTTCTTTTATTTCCATGGACGCCAGAGAGAGAGAGAGAGAGATCTAGATCAGAGGGGGAGAGAGGGGGAGTGAGTGAGAGAAAGAAGGGGGATGTTCTTGGAGGGATAACACGACATTATGCTCCTGCGACATTTTCTCCTGTCTTTATATCTCAGAAGGCATATGATAAGTTAGGATTGTGTTATGGAGTTTTTGGCTCAGAAGGGATTAGGGTTAATTTAGTTTTGGGGGGTTTAGCTTTTATGTTTGGCTTAACGTGCGGATTTTCCATCGGAGCAATTGTCGCCGGAGCAGATGTCATGGAAACCGTGGAAGGAACTTTTTTGATCAAAGAAATGGAGAGGGGGCAGAAAAAAAGAATATCACATGGGGGTGGTGATGAATATATTCCGATTAAAAAGATCCATCGTCAACCCAGTCAACATTCGTTAATACTTTCTTTCTTTCTATCTTTTTTATTTCTTTCTTTCTTTCTTTTTTTCTTTCTGTTTTTCCTTTCTTTTTAATTTCTTTCTTTCTTTTGTTGATGTACAGAATGACCTAGAATATGATACAGTGATTCCAAATATCATCGTTACCTTTGCGTTAGAAATAACAGATGTGACTATTTTGTCAAACAAAAAAATGCTCTTATCAAGATATCATACATTTCTTTCTTTCTTTCTTTTTAATTCCTGACTTTGTTTCTTTGTTGGTTTTTTTTAATGTACAGAATGACCTAGAATAATATTATGATAGTGAGTCAAAATGACATCGTTACCATGGTTGCGTTAGAAATAACAGATGTGACTCTTTTGTCAAATAAAAAAATGCTCTTATCAAAATATATATATTTATTTCTTTCTTTCTTTTTAATTTCTTTCTTTCTTTCTTTTTCATTTAATTTCTTTCTTTCTTTTGTTGATGTAAAGAATGACCTAGAATATGATACAGTAAGTCCAAATGGCATCGTTACCATGGTTGCGTTAGAAATAACAGATATGACTATTTTGTCAAATAAAAAATGCTCTCAAGATATATGTAAAGAATAGTGCTCATGGCCAGTATAATGCTTTTTTTCAAAAGCATTATACTGACCATGAGCACTATTCTTTATATCCACGTATACAATATACACAATATACTTAAAAGAAGATTGTGTATATTGAGTCTGTGTTTGTGCACTGTGCGTATGTGTTCGGATGTAAGACATACAGAGAGTGAGACGGGGCGGAGGGGGGGGGGGGGTAAAGGGCACCGGTGGGAGAGACTGAGAGGGAGGGGTAGAGAGAGAGAGAGAGAGACTGAGGGGGGGGGGGGGTATAATGCAGATAGAGAGCGGATAGTAAAGGAAATGATAAGGTGAAGTATGATTTAACTAGATTCTCGGAATAGATTATTGCTGGGAACCTTGTAATAAAGAAAAATACGAAACATTATGATGATTTTATTGACAGAGTGAATTTGTCAACGGTTTTAGCTTTATATGCTAAATCACACATACTGCTTGGAAAACGATTACATTGCCTTGACTAACTCATAGTCACATGAAATCCGTTAATGCGATTTAAACAAAGAAAACGCAATAACCTGAATTTTTTTCTCTAGACATGAGTTCATTTCCCAAATAATAATGCTGTTTTATTTTTAAAAAATCCCCAAGAATAGCTTCTTGAATGACGGCATAAGCAAAATAAATTCCAATACTGTCATTGATATTTTTTTATATTCAATATCCATCAGCAAAATGGCTTTGATATGTCTATCAACATTTTGCAAAATATTCAATCAAGTTTCTACAAGACTGTGACCCTAACGTATCATTTTACAAAACAATAAGTAACATTATTTTTTTAAGAAATGAGTCGAACTGTATATACTTGGTACGCCAATCTAAAACGGTGCGGCTACTTTAACACCGGTGTGACGGATGACCCGTTATGATAGGAAATTGATGCAATTTCGCGGGGAATTCGAGAAAATCGGTTTTAGTGCAACAAAGCGCCGTTTATATATAGAAAGAGTGGAAAATGGCGAGTTATGTTTCTCCAAGGGTATAGCAGATTTCATCATGTTTTATGGAGACAGTATGGAGACTATGGAATGGACTTACTGATTTTTTTTTTATACTCGTCTCATGCTCAATTAAAGTATGCCAAGCATAATGTTTTTTTTCTTTTAAAGTTCAGTATTTTGTAGCCTCCAATCTTGCGTTATATCATGATTATCCTTTTTTTATATGTATTTGTCACCGAATTTTGCCCAAAATGCTTCATGATAATTTTTTGTTGTCTCTCTCGGTCTATTTCGTCTGTTCTACTTCTTCCTCCCATTTTTTTTTACTTCTTCGTTCTTTTTCTTCTTCTTCTACTTCTTCTACTTCTTCTTCTTCTTATTATTATTATCATTATTCTTCTTCTTCTTCCTCTTCATTCTTCTTCATCTTCGTTGTTGTTGTTGTTGTTGTTGTTGTTCTGCTGCTTCTCCTCATCCTCTTCTTCCTCCTCCTCCTCCTCCTTCTTCTTCTCCTCCTTTTTCTTTCTTCTTCGTCTTCTTCATAACGTTCTGACAGATTTGGTGGCATAACTAACTATATACAGGAATCAGACCGTGTAATAGCATGGTGCAGATCGCAAGCTGAAGCTCGTTCAAAGCTTAACACATTAATGTTAGAAGTCTTCTCCACGATGCTAGTCTCAGCTGGAACATCAAACCATTAATGACCATGGGCATACACACAGACAGACTAATGATCGCCACCTAATTGGTACATTAGGAACGCCCAAAAGTGCGCGGAATCGATGATGTCGAAAGTCATCGGCTGTCTTCATGGTCTAAAATAGAATATTCATAACCTCTCCCTACGCTCGGAGGCCAAGCCTCTATTTGTCATGTACGTTTATAAAATAATCTCGAACATTGGAGACAAAAATTAAACAAGCACAACGCTAATGCTGTATACTGAATCATAATGAATTATTATTAATGTTGTAATAATCATTACAATAATTATTGCATATTCTAATCAAGACACGTCATAAAAGAGAAATAAAAAAGATATAACTATGATTGGTGTTTTCATATTTATCCATATCACTATCATGTGTTTAGGCCCTTCTCAGAAATATATACACTCTTCCAGATTCTCATGTCTAATCATTTCAGAGATGGTCTATATTAATATACGTTATGACTAAACTCATTCTTTCTCCATTTTAAAGATAATGTTGCAGTTGCTTTCATTCAGTCAAAAAACTTTTTACCATGGTAACACTCTGCATCCACCATCTTGAGTTCAATCAGGTTTTCATGGCAGAAAAGGAAACTGTCATACGTGGCGTAATCAAACAGATTGCATGCGGGACAAACATGCGATATGGACCGAAAGTACAGTCCACTCTCGCATCACATTCATGTGCAGACGACATAATTACGCGGGAGTTGTGACGAGATACAAAATTAATTGTGCGTAATCTTCGCGCGTCTTCGATTTTCTCTGGCGAGAATGACGTACAAACTAAACCCCGGCCTTGGCGCCGTATTTGAGCACCTGCGGTGAATAAAACATCAAATATATCTTGGTGAAAGTCGAAAAGAAAATCTAGCAATCCAAGCTTGGTTTGGACGCTGGAAATTATAAGGAAATGGGACGGTTTATTTTTTGCAATCCTACGAATGAAAATAAATGAAACACTTATGAAAACAATATCAGATGAAATATTAGAAAGGATGGTGGCCTCCATAATTCATCACGGTTACACACTCCGAAACATTCTATTATCGATTGGTTTAGATTGGGGCGTGGCCATGATGACTGCGAATCGGAGCATTATATTCAATCAACGACTACAATATATTCAACCGATTATGTTTGGCACGTATGGGACCAAGTTGCAAATCAAGATGTGCTATAAGTTTGATATCAGAATCAATTAAGTTCATTGGATAAGTTTCGAAATTTTGGCTCAGTTAACACGATGAACATAAACAATTACGCACCTGCAAATCAAACGTTCGGATAGCGTTTGTTTTTCTCATGAAATTTGTAAGTTTCTGTAATCGTGTAATATGACAGGACACGGGCTTCTAAAGTAAATTTCTAGATTTTTATTCAGAACACGTATTTGGCATCAGCTGTATACTTTGATTTAGGCCTTCTAGTATACGAACCATCATCTGGGGCCCGTATTACACAGAGTTGCAATTGATCCGATTAATCGCAACTATGGAAAGCCAGCACAGTCAACATATAAAATGCATGTTTGTTCAAAAAATGTCTAGATATGAATGTATATCCATAAATCCATTGATTTTTTGACAATCTGGTGTGTCCTCCTTTGTTTACAATTTACATTTTGCAAATTTCCTGCAGAAAAAAAATATGACCCTGATGGATTTTCATATAGAGTTACGGTTGATTGGATCAATCGTAACTCTTTGTAAGACGGGGCCCTGATGTTGCCTGAGTTTTAGGCTAATGGCAAATAATGACAACACTCCTGCAGGACACCCATTTCATGAAGACTTGTTATAATTTCTATAACAAGTTTACTATTAGCAAATCAAAACAAGTTTTATGAAACGGTTCCCGAGACTATGGCTTCCATTTAAATGTGTCACAATCACATTTACCCCGCTTCCCCCCTCCGCCGCACCATACGCAAAAGTCTGCAAACCTTTACTGTGCATCAAGTCGTGTCAGTGCCGTAACGAACCAATAATTCTCTGCTACAAACAACTAACTTTATGATAAATTTCGACATAATTTTCAGAAAATGATAGCATATTTCTTTCTTTCCTTTTCGCTCTTTTCTTTCTCATTTTTCTTGGTAATGACAGTTTTGGTGGACCATGGCCCCCATGCACCTATCTGTACGCCTGGGGGGGGGGGGGGGTGCATTACATCAAATGGAATTTCCTTACAATATCTCTGAATGTATCCATCAGAGTACAGTGTTGCCGCTGAAAGGTTGTGTAACCTACCAATTAATTGCCGTATGTCTGACCGGGAGCCCCCCTGCTACTACCCCTGCCGTGGCGGTGAATTAGACGGTGCTGATTCCACAATGCGTATATGACCCGAACGCAGCTATGTTAATTAGATTTGAATTAAAGAGAGGCGTGAAGGGATCAAGTGGTTTATTATGTATTATCTCATCACACATAGAGAAGGTTTAATTATAGCATCATGTACATGATGGAAGTTGAAGATCCTCGTTACATGTATACAAAATACCGTGACTGTGTCAAGTAACGTAATGACCACCCCTCAAACAAAAAATATTGAGGGGGTTAGATATGGCGGATTGAGCAAATATTTTGACCTGTTTTATTACAAAAATCTACTTAAGAATATTTTTTCACATAATATATAAAAAAATCGTATAATATATTTTTTTGTCTTGGTCGTGAAACTATTTTTTTTTTTTTGGGGGGGGGGAGTATGCCTCAAACCCCCCCCCCTCCCAGTGACCATGTCCAGTGGTAGATAATACCTCCTTCCAATGTGCCATAGAGAAACTTGAATGAATTTTGATACAGGGTATGAGACGTAAATGGGGGTTGGGTGAAAATCCATGGAAGGGCAATAAAAATAATAAATTGTTAAACTTTTGATTCTGTGATAAAGTTCAAAGAATTAGATTATGTGATGTCGATTGAAAAACAGCTCCCTCGGTTTATTGTGCATTAAAATTATAGTCAATGAATTGTGCTTTTTTGTAGTTTAAGGAGGATGAAATCTTATTAATCACTTAGACGTTATCATAATATGATAACGTTTAAGTGATAAGGAACCTGATTATAAGTATGATAAATGGATATTAAAATTATTTTAAACCTCTGAGTAAATTATAGTCAGGAATGCACAAAAATGCAGTTCCGGGCCTTCAATTACAGACATGTATAGATTAATCTCCAAATTCTGATTTCGTGCACAAATTAGCATTTTCGATTTGTAGAATAAAATATAATTATGATAAAACTTGGTGATGCAAACCCGTAGATCATGTCATCTTCTACCATCATACAATATTTGTGGGCGTGTCGTGGTCTAGTGGTTCTGATTCTCGCCTTTCAAACAGAGGGCAGTGGGTTCGAATCCTAGCCATGGTGTGTTTTCCTTCAGCAAGAAATTTATCCATACTGTGGTGCACTCGACCCAGGTGAGGTGAATGGGTACCCGGCAGGATTATTTCCTTGAATGCACTGAGCGCCGGTGATGGTAGCTCGAGCTAAAGCCGGGGTAATAATAGCAACGCTTTGTATCCTCAGGCAAAAAGCGCTCTATAAATCCAGCTATTATTATTATTATTATTTCGGCGCGATAACTCAAGTAACGGGCGAGATTATTAAGGGGAGGGGGTGGGAACATTGCCCCCGAGACTGACAAGACCCTAAATACATCAGGACTATAATTAGAGATATCTTTCAAAATATATATTTCTGTTTGTAACCAATGCAGTGGTTACCATGGTAACGCTTGAAACTAGGCTCAGCGCTTATCGTAGTTTACTTCACGTTTTAACAGTTTACGTGTCGAGTGTGATGGTAGATGTAACGTTCAATATTGTATCACAGTATGACCGGGGTGGCGAAGTGAATTTGAAAGTCTGGGGGAAATGGCACTAATCTTAAAACACAGAAAAATGACTATTCTACAGTGGTGTGATGAGCGAAAAAAAATTAAGGGGCTAGATTTGTCGTATCATGTAAAGTTTATAAGAAGCTGAGAGCGAGCGAAGTGATTGACCAAAAATTTTGACATTTTTATAACGAAAATCATTTTTTTTGATAGATTTTGAAAGAATATTCAGAAAATAATATAATATCTCACCCTTCTCTCTTTATTCTTGTTTGTGATTTTTTTTTTTTTTTTTTTTTTTTTGGGGGGGGGGCAAGAGTCTTCCCATCTATATGCCACTGCTTAATATCTACCCCACTCAAATGATTCATGAAGCTTAAGGCACGTAGGGTTATTCTTACAAGTTTTTGCCTTCATAAGTAGTAACATATAAAAGTGAGAATATTGTTTTCTTGTTTCAAAGGGGCACTCGTTAGCACATAAAACGGGTCCTTCTCTGATGATAGGGGCACAGAACATGTCCGTGAGGGGCACCTTCTTGGGTAAAAATGAGAGCACTTAGGCCTATACGAGAAAGGGCACCTATAAGAAGACAAAGGGGCACTTGCTACTCGCATTAAACGGGTCCTTCTCAGATATGAATAGGGCACAGAGCACGTTTGTGATGGGATTTTTTGGTAAAAATTGGCACTAATACGAGAAATTGCACTAAGTAACACCTAAAACGGGCAGAGTACACGTACATGAGGGGAATTTTTCTTGTATAAAAAGGGCTATTTTCGGTGCTTCAAAAATTTGGGGGGGGGGCACTTTGCCCCCGTCCCTACACCCCAAGGTTCGCTGCCCCTGCAGTATTCTATATGTTTTGGTTGGATGTTATTTTCAGAAGAAATCAAAATTGTCAAACTTCACGCAATTTCATTCCTGGTAAATACACCCTAGAGGGCGTTTATTCAAATGAAACGTGCAAAGGATTGATCTCGCATATCTCAATTCAGAGTGCTCGAACGGTTCCCCTCTGATAAACGACAAGCTAAATGCCCTACTTGAAGTAAATTGGAAGACAGTGTCACGATCTATATGGAAAAAACGACGTAGGCCTAATGATCGTTTCTCCTGGAGTAACGGAAGGGTCAAGGAAAGTGGAGAACTTATAGCCACCTAATTTTGGAAACATATCAGTTCACCAAGCGAACCTATACAAAACAATAAAATCTCTTAAGAAATGGTGAAAATAAATAATAATAGTTCGAGGAAGCATGGTTGTGTGCGTGAACGTATAAATGTTGTTTACAAGATTTTAACAATGCAAAACATAATGGAGTAGGCCTATATAATTTTGTCTTTAGTTTTAATAATTAATCACACATAACGGATATCCCTGGTGTTGCTGCCGAAGCTCTGCACATGTGATCTATGTAATGTAGCTTTGCCACATATATAATACACGCATGGAAACATGTTCACTCATGGAATACTAAGTACCCTTGCAATAAACCTAGCATAGGGGAAATATGTTCCGAGCAGTCAAAAGAAAAAAAATTGTATTCCACTCAAGACCCACTGAGGGGGCTCTTTTGAAATTCCCGGGGCCTATTGCTATTATGATTGTGATATTACAGCCAAAATACCTTAATTCCAATGTTTTTCACCACCATAACCACCCGACGGCTGATCTTTTCTCCCTGTCCGTTTCTCTCATTCTGTCAAAAATCAAAATAATTATAATTTGTCAAATTTATGTGCGCTTAAAGCAGATACGAACCAATAGCGCCATCTCGAGTCCTCAACTACTCATATACCTGGCCAGTTTCCTGACCCATAATGTTAGTGTAGTCTAGACCCACTTGAATGATAACATGTTAATTAACTCACTTATACCGCAATGATTATGTTACCAAGTAGCAAAACAGTTACTTTTTCTGTCAAAACATTTTAGTTTATCTATATAAATTCAATTATAGGTCAATTTATTCTCTGTAGTATTAGTAAATATCTGAAAACGTATATTTTAAGACTATGTATTTATAACACACAGTCAATGAGAGACCACACACATATCACTCCCCATTTAAGTTTTAAAGTACCCCATCATTTGAAAATATTGGAAAATGTTGGCACATTCGGTCCAACGGAGGTGAGATAATGCTCTGGCGGCCGTCGTCCATTTAACACGGAAGCTTTAAAGTAGCATATGAACCCATATTCACAACAACAACAACAACAACAACAATAATAATAATGATAATAATAATAATAATGATAATAATATGGTCCATTTATAAAGCGCACCATACTATAATCCCCTATACACTACTGCGCTTGATACTTGGTATCATAATCATTATTACCCCTGCTGTAGCTGAGCTGCCACCCTGTTTAAAATAATTCAAACAACGTTTTTTACTATGTGAATCGCACAGTAGTTGTTAAACATTTTAAACCATTGTTTAAAATATTAAACAAAAGAGTGTAAATTCAAATATTTAATTATCAATCATTTAAGCATGGTTGTTAAAGGTTTTAAACACTTGTTCAAAATGTCTAAAAACAACAACTGTACGATTCACATAGTAAACAGACGGTTGTTTAAATTATTTTTAACAGTGCATAACTATACAAGCGCTAAAGCATCCAAGGAATACATTCTACCGGGTACCCATTCACCTCACCTGGGTCGAGTGCAGCACAATCACAGTAATCTTAATGTTGATAAGGGGTTCACTTTGAGAAGATGGTGATGCCATTTTTTTCAGGTTCAAGGTTCGCAATCAATTTTGCAGGATCTCAGATGATAACTCTTATCATCGATGCGCTGTTTTGTCATTAGATTTTCTTTTGATTTCCAATTCTGCTAATTCATCCATTTATCTTTGCAGTCATATGTTTGATGACGATTTAATGAATTTATCTAGTTGATTAATTACACAAATTGATAACTATGCATTTATTTATTCATGCATTTGCTCATTTATTTTTATTCATTCATTTATTTTCTATAGGGGTGGGACTAGGAAACTGTGTTTTTCAATATGAAAAAAATATTTATATTTAAAACAATTGCAATAAATGCATCATATTTCTATCATATACTAGTATTTTAGGTTTTCCTCTACAATACATAATTTGTATTTATCATTTGTAACCGATCAATACTGGAAAACATAAGCATGGTAAATATCAATACCATTCAAATACCTATCTATCATAAACTTCGAAGAGTGGCAATCAACACTAACAGCATTCATCTTACATTAACAAAAGAATGCATTATTGTATAGTGAAATCATTCAATATCGCGAATTGACATCTAATATCAATAGACTATTATCTGTCATACAAACGACTGTATATTTTGATATGAATTTGTCAATTCGACACGGTATGTCCAGCTCCACGCTTGATATCATATTCTTTAATGAGGCATTCATTTCGTTTGTTTAGATTGATGCCTAGAATAAACAAGAACGGATGCTAATATCGCGTAAGGTATTTAATTAACTCCCCCAAGTCCGTTCTACGTCATAAAGATGGGTAGCTTATTATCGAATATCAATATAGACCTTGGATGAGATGAAAAGAAAGAGGGGGTAATTAATTCAAGTCAGTTGAACTACAGACGTATAATACATGTTTTAGACAAAGGGATCCGTTTTGCTCCTCCCCTCATTCTCTCTCCCCCCTCTCTCTTCTTCACCTTCTCATTCATTCATTCTCTTTCTTTATCATCTTTATCCACTTTGCCCTTTCTTTTTTATGTCGTTTATCTCTTTTTTCTTTTTCCTTTCCCCAACATTTTCCCCTCTCCCGCAATCATGTTTGTCATCTCTCTCACGCTCCGGTTTCTCTCACGAAGTTCTACTGAAGTTTTGATCTCATTATCTTACGCATCTCTTCTCCCCAACTTTCCCTCTCTCTTACTCAACTTTACCTTATTTCCTCGTCTCTCCCCCCCCCCCTCTCTCTCTCTCCCCTCCCTCTTACACCCCCCTCTCTCATGTCCTCTCTCTTGTTCCCCGTTTCTCGCTTCTGATTTTAGGATCACATAGTAGTGCAGAACTTTACGCATATCATCTCCTCATACCTCTCTGTTTCTTTCTCTCTTTGTCTTTCTCCACTTTATCTTTTTCGCTACCCCTTTTCCCCTCTCTTTCCATCAAATTCTCTCCATCATGCACACCGTTTCTCGTTTGTGTTCTTGAGTATCACTCTCAATAGCAATCTTGATCTTATACGATCCTCTCCCCCAACCCCTTCTCTATTTCGTTCTCCCATCCTCCTTTATCCTCTCCCGCCTCTTCCTCTTGCTTGGATTCCATAATTAAAGTTCGATATCAATATCAATGTAGATGTTATGCAATTAGCCGCATCATTACTAGATCTATTCTCCAACAGCGATGCGTGAGAATTCTACAAGCGGACAATATTACGCGCCTGATTGAACAAAGGAGCCTGATTGTATGAACGCCGTTCTGTTCCCATTCCTCTTTCAACGCAAACTTTGTCTCATTCGTAATGCTATAATATTATCCAATTGTTTCAACACAATGCATCTCGGTAACGAAGGAACTGTTCCATCACTAATGCAACTGATTGTTTTCCTTGCAACGACATCTTTTATAGTTTCTAATGTGGATCTATTGTCACCATTTTCAATAACCTCACATCTACGAGCTAATTACTTCCTAATAGCCAGTTCAGATTGATTTAAAACGGATATATTGTGTCCATGTTGGAAAGTATAAATCCGCCCTCTTGTCCTGGGATGCACTAGTCACTGGCAAATATTGGAGGACGATATCACCGTTGAATAGTATAAACTATTACCCACCTGTGCGAGTGACAGCTAAATTCTCGAAGGAACCGTTCCGATCGAGGTCCGACCCCAAAGTCTCACTCCTTGGGATACTCGATGTCTTTATAGGCACTTCGATGTCTTTGACAGGGCACGAGGACTTTCAAACAAGGTAAGTCCAACCAACCAAGAAGAATTAAGTTTCTAGAATATTCTGGACACCCTAAATCTTAGAAAATTTGATTGATTTTAAACAAACTCGATCAAAAAATCATACAATAGTTGGACTTTTGAGTGGACAGTCGGTTGTTGTCAATCGTTTGGTCAAAAATTGGCCCTTTCACAATTATTTTAGCGGTATTGTGATAGTTGATTACATTAGATAAAGGTTGATAGTGGTCCGGGTAACTTTTTACGATACATAATGTACATAAAGTTGTCCACTTCTGGCTGATGTCTCAACTGAGTTGCAGTGTGACGAAGTAACAAATCAATCTAGAGAGAAAGGGTGCAAAATGAGTTCAATCGAAGCCATTACCGTTTTCATCCATCCTTTGAAAAATGAGTAGGCCTATTCGTACCTGAATTATGAGCTAAGACATATTAGATGAGAGGAAAAATAAACGAAATAAAAAACATTGAAGCTTGGTTATTCTGTAACGGTTGAACAGGATGGAAAATAAATAGATTCAGAGAAGTTCTTTTTAGCTTTATTTAATTGTATAAGAAAATTTCCCTTTATGGCGATGCCACTCTCTATTGTCATGATAGCATTGCAGTGACAGTATGCTGTTAAGCATAATTATATCATGTGGCATTAATAATTTGCAATCAAGATCAACCGTTGTAAAATCTATCTTCATTTTGCATATATACCTAACTTGTGGAAATCATTTGCTTTCAAAGCAGCATGCATTTTTTTTAATCAAGTGAGCTTACAGAGTAAGAAATTATGTGTTTCATGTGGTATAAACGTATACTGTTATTGCTCGCTTGGTAACCCTAGGAAATCTAATCAATAATTGTCTGGATTTCTTTGAAAATTCATGCGGATAAAAACGGAAATGTATATACCAGTAATTTCTGATCACTGTTTCTGCTGAATATGACTGCATTTTGAAATTCATTTTCCGTCCAAAACAATTTGTTTTACCAACGAACGAAGCAAGCTATCAACTTACCAAGACAAGATATTTTATTCAGTCGTCCCTAAAATATGCTAAACATACATCTACTATGAAAATCCAGTTAAGCTGGAGCAGCTGGAAACCAGACATGCTTATCGATTTTGCTGGAATATTAATGTTACGAGCGAACGCAGCGAGTGACGAAATAGAATTATACCAACATCAACCTAAAATATAATGACTTTCATCTAATTACAACTTAGTTTTTTTTTTAAAACTTGATAGCTTGAAACATATTCTTTAGACCACTGCAATATATTTCATAGCAAATGTATGTTACACAAGATCGACATTCCATTCACTTGCTTTTTTAGAAAGTCTAGCACCCCTCGGTGGGGGGGGGGGGGTCCTGTCTAAGAGTGATGCCAAATAGGAGGGGATGCTTACGTGAATGGCAAAATCTTGTTAATCACTGGTACGAACAAAAGTATATATAAAAATATATTGTACTTTAACACGATTGGCACATATTATTTTCGAATGCAGTTAATTGACTGATGACTTTTAGACTATACACTGTATCAATGATTTTATCTCGATCTCGGTCTTTTTGTTGAATTCAATATAATTTTTTTAATGATTGCGTAAAGGTTACTTACTTTAATTTCACTATACTTATTGTCAAGCCTAACTGGACTTATCTGGGATATTTTATATTCATGGGGAAGGGGGGGGGGGGCTTTATGGCCCCCTAAGATCTCGGCCGCGAAGAATCGCGACAAAGATTTGCAACGTATGAAGATAGAAAATGACATAATCTACGAAGTTCTTAATATGTAAATTGCACTTAATCCACATATTTTATTTTCTATCAATCAATTACGCTAATGTATTCATTAAATCATACTTCTTCTTTGCTCTTATTCACTTAAAAAACCTCAAAGAAAGCTACTTTTTGGTGAAAATATCATAGGATTCATAACAATTGTAATTGAAAAAAAAAATTGCGCTACCAAAATCTAGCTCTTATTCTATTGTTTTTATTCAATGTATAATTATATATTTTTTTCAATTTTATTTTAATTGTATTTTTTTTTCTTTTGGACAGAATTCATCTGTGATATTATTTCGGCCATAAAGACATCAAATTTTAGCTTACTGTTGTCAATAAAATAAAAAAAAATGACTCATTAATAAATTTTAGCTGAAAACGCATTTTACATTGACTATTTGACTATACACATGAAATCAAGATTTTGAGCAATTTTTGGTCTGATATGCACTTACATAATGTTGCGTAATTTCGTAACAGAGTATACCGGTGCCTCACAAATTTGGTCTCAAAAGTTGAGCGAGACAACAATAGTGTAAATAAATACATATTAAAACTCTATTACTATTTTGGGGTGGGGATGAATATCATTTCGAAATCTATCCTACAATTAGATTTTGTATTAAAAAGTTCATACTACTTAATTGCTCGCTTTCTTCGCTCGCTCGTAGCTTTCTTGTGTTTTAGACATTTTGCCTCATTCGCCATGTCTAGCCCCTAGATATTTTTTGTTTGTTTCATTACGCTCCTGTTTGCTACCATCAAATATAGCTTGAATATTTTCGAAATGTATCTCTAATATTTTCGAAATATTTTGTAATTTTTTGTGAGATGGTTGCAGACTGCGCAGCCACAAAATCGATGTGACTTGTCTTGATTAAGACGTCTGTATATAACGCCCTCAGTTGCTGACCGACACGTCTCTCGTGGCATGATTGACAGGTAATGAATATTAAATTAAACCCATACATATCTTTATGGTTCGAACCCCTCTTAACACAATCAGTCAAAGAATAAACAAGATTCCGTATTCATTCGTTTTTCAAAAGATGTTGTTACACGGCAGGCACTAAGCACCTTTCAAATGTGTTCAATTTTTTTTAATCTCGGTTCCTCAAAGCTTGTTAAGAAATTCAAATTTCAGGATTTTTTTTACTTCCTGTGACCAATAAATTTTTTTTTTTTTCTTTTGAAAACCATAACATGACATTTGAATAAATAAGACTTCCCATGTTTTGTGTTGAATGACGTAATATTGAATACTGTAATGAGGGGCGGATCCGGGATTTTCCAAAGAGGGGGGGGGGCATATTTTTCCAAGGAAAATTTTGACAAGCAAAACAAAGTAAAGAAAAAAGGTCTTCATTTTCAAAAGGGGGCACACTTCTGTTTTAACGGCATTTTTACCTTACAAATTTTAATTTTGCTTCTCAAGGGAGGGGGGCACGGGCCGGCTGTGCCCCCCCCCCCCCCCTCCTGGATCCGCCAGTGACTGTAATGTTATTATTCATGCGCATGCACTTCCTCTTTTGTTTATAGTATAATTGATTTTCACGATACAGAAAAATCACTTTGCGTGTTTTCTTTTTTTGTGTGTGATTTCTTAAATTGTTTAAAGATTCGTTACGTTTAAATACTCATTTTTGAAATAAATCATATTTGACATACGGTATAACAACAATATCATTATTTCACATCTCAAATCTTTGAATACAATGTGCTAGTTGGCAAATTTGTAATACCGCCCTCACAATTCTCGCAAGGCCAGGTAAAGGAGATGGAGAGGGGGAGAGAGGGAAAGAAAGGGAGAGAGAGAGGGGGGGGGGGAACGAGATGAAAGTGTGGGGGAGGGAAGACAGAGGGGGGGGGGGTAAGGAGAGGGGGTGCTGATCTACTGCAAGAGATATTGAGCATCCGTAGAATACGCCAGAAAGAACAAGTTGCGTGCTGATTCAGCATTCCAGCTCTTGATACCACAAAAGGCCCATTATCCACGGGTTTCGCTGATACCGCACAGTCCTTTTCAATGTATCTGTTCGTTGTCAACGAAACCTGCGGTTATTGGCTTGGTTCAGCGAAATGCAATCTCCATGGAATATTGATGACAGATCGAGCCGGAAAGCGACGCGACGCAGCTGCATTGGGAATCTCGAATCTCACCATGACATGTTTAAAGTAATCCTTATATTGTTTCCAGAATAATCATGATGAGTATTTCTGCAAGAGATTCTAGATGTCGTTTGAAAGCGATGAAATTTGATAATGCACAGTTACTGTGATGATAATGACAATGAAAAGTTTACATGTATATGATAGAGCCAGTTTGGAAGTTAAGCGTAGGTGTTGATACTGGCTAGGTGCAGGTATATGGTGTTTGAAACAATAACAATGTCTCACTGCATATAATACACACTCTTAAAAATGTTGGGCAACATACGGTCCACACAACAATTGGTTAAAACTTTATCCAATTCTGGGTAGTTTTACACCAATACTGTGTAGTTTTCACCCAAAGCACACATTATTGGTGTAAAACTACCCAGAATTGGATAAAGTTTTAACCAATTGTTGTGTGGACCGTATGTTGCCCAACATTTTTAAGAGTGCAGTTATCCGTCTTCCTACCCAGATATAGAACACGAAATGACGTTTTAACCAACGTTCATGATCAGATGAGGCACGACTATGAAACTTTCACACAAAAATATCAGTAAACATAATTGTATGTTGGTCCACGTAAATTCGAAAGGGTAAATGTTTTTTTAACTTTTGAAAATGACATTGTGACCTTCACTCGCATAGATATGCCTTATCAGAAGTGCACTCTTTAAAATGAAATAGTAGGATTTCATTTAAAAATGTACGGTTTCTCGTAAAAAAAGGAAATGCAACTATCTTTTCACTATCATTTTTTTTCAAACGTTAATAACCCATTCATTTTCACAAGAATCTTCTATAGTTTTTTTTTTTACAATATTAACTCTATTAAGTGCATAAATGATAAGTAGGGTATGTCCTTTAATGAAGATATAAATATCAGGGTTGTCTTCCTATTTATTTTAACCAACTTGTTGTTTGAACGGGCTTGGCTTTTACAGCTTTAGGGATTGTTTGGCGGTGGCTTTGAAGGGGTAATAATAATAGTGCATCTCCGAAGAGATCATTTTTTTAGATTGATGGCGCCTATTACTATTATTATTTTCATTATTAGGAAATTATCTCATACAATATTCAAAAGCCCATTTACCCATACAATCCAGCAACAAAGACAATATCTTGTGGAATTTACAATTTCTGTTTATTAAATGTATTTATTGAACAGGAAAAATATAATTGTATACTAATATTTTTTTCATCTTCCAAAACCAAAACAGTTTTAATTAAGCTCCATCATCAGTATTCATTCATCTCCTTTGAGTGGGTATTCAGTAATTAGTAATTACTCAAGTGCCTTTTTTTTTCATACTTGATGTTAACCTCCATGTTGAATCTTTCACCAATCATAACTATCATTGTCAATGATATTTGGGGGCTTAATTAACTCGTGTATTATTTTAATCCTTGATTGCAGAATTTCGACAGTTATGATGCCTAATGCTATGAAAAAAAAAAAAATGCTTTGATGACATTATTTCTGACGGTATTGTGCTAGCTTTGGTCCCCTTCTATGTTCCTGTATGTTGATTTGTCTCTCATTGGATTTATTGCGTTGCTTCGTATAATATGCTTTCGGTGGACTGCCGCGGTAGTGATGTCTCCACCGTGCTTTAATATCACTCCGCCGAACATCTTGTTGCTGCCGTTCCGATCTGTCCCGGGTTCTCCCAACGGTTTCCGACTTCGCACGACCCAAATTATTGCTTTCGACGCGAACCGGTACCGGGATCCGCGACGGCTTGGCACTCTGCGCATCCTCATCTTGGGAAGCTGCGCGGCGTACCAGTTTTGTTGCCGCGCGTGACCAATCATGTGATTCGTCCCTTTCCAGTGCTAGTGCGTTCTCTGATGCTGTTGTTTGAGTGAAACTATTTCCATCCGTCTGCCAATCTAATTTCTGACTTTCAAGTAATTTGCTTTGATTTTCGACAGCCTGCTTCAACTCTTTGATTTCATTTGAAATGTCGGTGAATCGTTGTTCGTTCCTCTCTTTCCCGCGCTCTATATCGTTCGAAATGCGCATGCGTGTATTTGTGTGCATCAGTTCCAACTTCTTAATCTGAATGATACATATTTGGCAAAATGAGATAGAAAGAGGAGAGAAAGATAAAGAATGGGACAAGTGGTAGTATAGTGAGCGAGATGTGCGATGAAAATTTATAGAAATATGAATAAATGAAAACAAAAACAATAGCTGTGAATAATGGTGAAAGATAGTTTTCGTATAAGAGAAATGTTAGACATGGTTCTAAGCCCGTTTTCATTGCTTCACCTCAAGATGCCCTATTCACTCAACATTTAGAAGTTCAGCTATGATATGAGCTACGCAAAACTCTTCTGATCTGATATGACGATATTTACGGATTTATATGTCATACTTTATGATAAATAAATTAATAGACTATGAAAAGAATAGTTGTTAATCCTAGCCTCTTACCATTTCTTTAAACATCATATCTGAGTAATCAAGAATACCCTTGGAGGCCCGACAACTGCTTCGAATGGTTCGTATCAGGTTATAGGACGTCACCGACATTTGACTCGACCCTTCATCAACATGCTCTATGTCCATTGGACCGAGCCTCGATCTGTTGCAGGAACTGCTGCTTCGATCGGACTTGGGCCTTGAGGGAACATCCGCAGTCATCGAACGTCGACGTGCGATAGATACATCAGATAGTGGCACAACTGGACAATTAACTGATCAAAAAAGAAAGAAGAACGGGCGGATCGTAAATAAGTAAAAAGGAGAAGACAAAGATTGATTACGACTATGAATAAATTATTGGTGACATGATGAGGAATTTAATAAATGAACGTGATTTTGACAGCTTCCTCGATATCAATATCTTCCGTGTGAAGTTTTTATCTTGAAAAGGTGTCCACTCGCGGCTGTTTTTTTTCGGGGAACTCTTAAATTGGCCATTTGGCCGAGATGAAAATGATATTTGACTGCTGTTTAATGATCATACAATTATTCTAAGTAATACTCATCCTCACACCATGCTAATATTCATTTTCTACTACACCACTTCCTGACGTTATGAGTCAATTATTTCCGATTGATTTGTGATTAACAATACTTCAATTATTGATTAATACAATGTCATTGTCACAGAATTCTGGAGATAAAAATTCAAAGCCGAAACGGAAATTATCCCCCCCCAAAAAAAAGTAAATATGTATATGCCTATTGGCAGGGGCGGATCCAGGATTTTCCTAACGGAGGCACCACTAGCGTACCTTTTTTTTTTTGCTTGTGACTCGTCAGGGGGGGGGGGCAGTCTGCCCCCTGCCCCCCCCCCTGACGAGTCACAAGCAAAAAAAAGGAACCGAAAAAGGGAAAGAAAAATAAAAGAGGAAAAAGGAAAGAGAGAAAAAAGGGGGAGGGGAAAAAGAAGAAAGAGTTTATGAGAAAGGGGAAAACAAAAACTGGACTGCAGACTGTTGGAAAAATGATAAACTGTCGGGCACACGGGGCTGTTCCAACTGATTCGGTTGTTTAGTTCCACCAGCTTTGTCGGTAAATGTCAATTAAACTGTACACTTTTTCCGGGACACTTTTATCGGTAAATTGTGATTTTTACGCGATGCAACTTATAGAGCTCTCTGTACCGATAGTGAGGACGGACTGGGCTGACCAAGGACAGGAAAAACGTAGAGAACAACTTTTAGGTGATATAATTATAATAATAAAAATTTCTCTCGCGCTACGCGCTCGCATCAATTTTTTAGCTGGATACCTAAGATAAATGTCTAGTTTTCAGGTTGAAATATCAAAAATTTTCAGCTCGCACTTCGCGCTCGCGTCAATTGATTAGTTAGAAACCAATTTGTTCACGGTTACAAAAAGTGCTTATAATATCCAGTTCTTAGGCCGGAATATCAAAAATTTCAGCTCGCGCTTCGTGCTCACATAACTGTTTAGGTATATCCATCCTGTTAATAGTTAAATGAAGTATTTAGAATGTCCGGTTTTTAGGTCGGAATATAAAAATAAAAAATATATCGTTAGAAACCAATTTGTTCACGGTTACAAAAATTGTTTAGATCAATATCAAAGATTTTCAGCTCGCGCTTCGCGCTCACGCCAATTTATTGTTTTAACTACCATCTTGTTCATAGTTACAAAAAAAGGTGCTTCAAATGTCCACTTTTCAGGGGGAATATCTAAAATTTTCAGCTCGCTCTTTGCGCTCGCACCAATTAATTATTCAGTTAGAAACCAATTTGTTCATGGTTAATAAAAGTGTTTAGAATATCCAGTTCTTAAGTCGGAATATCAAAAGTTTTAGCTCGCGCTTCGCGTTCGCACGAATGTTTAGATACCCATCCTGTAAAACTGCTTAGAATGTCTAGTGTCCAGATAGGAATATTAACATTTTTAGCTCGCGCTTCGCGCTCGCATAATTTATTACGGAAGATACCCATCCTATTCATAATTAAGTGCACAAAATATATCGTTTTTGGTCTAAATTTCTAGAAAAAATTCAGCTCACGCTTCGCGCTCGCAATTATTATTTTTACATTATTTTAAAACTGTGAAGTTGATATTTGGGCAATGATTATCAGCCCCCCCTTGAAAAAAGTATGCCTATACGTCCATGCCTACTACCCCCCCTTGCTCATCCTTGTCGCTTGCCCCCCCCCCCCCTGACGAAATATGCCAGGTAGGCCACTGGGGGCACATTTTCCCGAGAAAAAACTGACAAGCAAAAAAAAAAAATAATAAAAAAGGTTTATAACCAAATAAGGGCGTTTCGTCCGCGAAAAAATTTGACAAGCAAAAGAAAAACAGAGGTCTTCAATTTCAAGGGGGCACACTTCTGTTATAACGACATTTTTACATCACAAATTTTAATTGTGCCTCTTAAAGGGGGGGCGGGCAAGTGTTGGCTTTGCCCCCCCCCCCCTTGGATCCGCCAGTGCCTATTGGATTCGACAAAAGAGATGCAAAGGGTTTAGATTTTCAAATATAGTTCAGCTAGAAAAAAAACCTTCAAGGCACTCAGAACAGTGACGAATTCGTTACTTGATAATGAATTCAGTAATTGAAGTCACTACGTGCACATAGGCTTGTTAACCTTCTTAACTTTTACTTTATGGTGATGAAAAAAATACTACATAATCAAATGACCTTGAAAACAAACAGATCACAAATACAGTTTTTTTTTTATCGATAAATTCCCATTCAGGTTGACAAAATTATGACGTTACATGTTTCACTTAATTATCATTTCTAGCTTAAAATCATTGCTCACGTGCCGAAAAAAAAAATGTAAAAGGGTGATTTTATGGTAAGCACTCAAGCACTTTTTAAACATTCTAATTTGAAATGTACCTGGTGTGTCGCTGGCTTCCGGTATTTCATTTCCATTTCCGCTTGTCACGTGACTAACTTGACTCGTACCACTCGCATGACTCGCACTGCCAACTTGACTCAGTTGATTGGTATGACTAGTAACGCAAGGATGAGAGGCACCGGGGTCACTGGAGTTGCAAATTTCAGATATTTCTGGTGGAGCATTTTTCTTGGTCTCTTCTTCCACTGATTCGCTGTGAATTATAATGGAAACATAATATCAAAAGCAATTAAACGGACAATATTGAAAGAGGACGGGACAACTAGAAAATAACGATAATGATAATGATAAAATAATGATAATAACAATAATGATGATAATGATAATAATAACAATAACAACAACAAGAATAATGACAATAATAATAGAAATAATGATAACAATAATAATAATAAAAATAATGATAATAATAATAATAACAATAATAATGATAATAAGAGTAATAATAATAATAATAATTAACTTGGAGCCATGACTGATCAGTAAGTTACCTTGAAAGTCCTTAAAATGTGAATAAATCCTCTAAATATTTATTCTGCTATGTTAAGAAGATGGCGGTCTCTTAAAGCAAATACCACCCGATATTTTAATTCGTTGTGCCTACTGATGTCCATCTCTTAAACTCAATGGCCCGTATTCTGAAGTTCGGGTTTAACTTAAACCCCGGTTTAAAGTTGTGGTTTAAGTATGGATTGCCAGTTGTTACATAAATCACTAACAGGAGAGATATAATATTTCACCTCATTTGGCTCTCAAATCATTCATATTTGTGTAGGAAGTATAAATAGATGATTGTCTCCACCATCGATGAATCAGAAAAGAGCGCAGTAAACATAAGAAACATACAAATTAATAAAAACTTTGACACTTTTGGCTTCCCATAATTTTAGCACAGAGTTAGACCATGGTCTAACTTAAACCTGACTTCAGAATACGGGCCAATGTCTTGAATATATTTTTCCGTCTTTTTTTCTTTCTTTCTTTCTATCTTTCTTTCTTTCCTTTCTTTCTTTCTTTTTTTATTTATTTCCTTCCTTCCTTCTTTCTTTCTTTCTTTCTTCTCTCTCTTTCTTCCTCATTTTCATCTCTCTCTCTCCCCCTCCCTTCTTCCTATTTGATTATGATCCAGTTAGCAATTATCCCTGAATACATTTACTCAACTATAAACAATACACACCTGGAAATATGAATTTGTAGTTTGTAACTAAGTTTGATAACCCTGTTGAAATCGGATGATAAATACATGAATTTTCAAATCAAACGCAATCATTATCTAAACCCTATGTGATAGGACCTGAGTGAAACGTCTTTATACGTTTGGACAGGTTTATTATTTTCATTATAATTAAATTAATCTATTAACGTCTTTCTTTAATATTTTCCGAATCTCGGATCATTGCAATAAGATCACCTAATGCCTCTGTTATTTCAAAATACTGCAGCTATATGATTGTATAATTTGTGTAAGTGACAACATATCGTTACTTTCCAAATGTAGATTGTGTGATATTGTCCATGATACATGACTTGTGTATAAATTTACACAATTTGTTGTTTTTGTTAAACTTTTTGCATGGCGTGTAAGCAAGACGAATTTCAATTAATGGACAATTGATAAGTACTTACACTTAAGCTTTGACAGCCCTTCTGAAGATAGGGAAATAAAGACTTGCGACTTGTTCAAAATACTGTTTCTTGTGCCATCATTGGTGGCTTCGATGCTAGACTCTCGCAATGCACTGCGGACTCGCATCTGCTGGGCCCCGTAACACATAGGTTGACGATTCATCGTTAAATGAAATGGCCTGTAAAGATCATCGTTGCATACGCATTTTGCTCAGTAGACTGACAAGGGACCAATCAGAATTGCTCTTTCAAATTAACGATTAATCGCTAATCTTTGTGTTACGGGGCCAGATCAAGAAGCTTCAACGGGTTCAGAACATAGGCACAAGGGTAGTCGTGAAGGCCGGAAAACATGGTGACGCGACAGTTCCTCCTGAGACAAATTGCTCCGGGCTTACGATGTAGGGTTTCGGTTGCAATAGGGTTTTATGTTGGGTTGAGGGTGGGGTTTATGGTAGGGTATAGTGCTAAACCAGGGAGTTGGAACTCCCTAAGGTACACCCAGGGTTGAAGTTGGTCATTTGATCAGTGTGTGGAATTTAGAGCGGAGCAATTGTCGCCGGAGCAAATGGCATGGACCCCGAAAACATACACCTCATCTTCTCCTCCGCCTCCCCCTCTCCCTTCTCTCCCCATACATGCCATAGAAGTATTTTCTGTTCCGGATCAGGATTTAAAAAGGAGCACAATAACTCAAACGTTTTTCTGAGGACTTGTCAGACGTTTAATCCGACAAGTCCCGTTTTATCCGACAGTTACCATGGTAACAGTAACTATCAGCCAATCAGAACCAAGGAAAGTTGTCAGATCTGACAACTTGTCGGACAAAACTGTTGATGCAACGCTCCCCGGATTAATACTTTGGTATAAGACCTTCGTTTCGAGATCTTATTGCTGGCGCGCGCGCGAATATAATTACAGTTGGTGGCCAACTTTAAAACCCTTGGCCCTTATATTTTCCTCTATCATGTTGAACATCTTTTTGCAAATATTCCGTGCATTTTTTGAAAACAAATATGGTGGTGACCGAGTTTACAATTAAAAAAGAGCATATTTAGGCCTACACTTAAGAAAATCCGGGACCCGGGCTAAGATTACCCGGAATAACGTCGGATGTGACACGTGGTGAACCTTACATTAGGCTTAATATATTGAGATTCAAACGACTCGCTGGGCTTCTATGGAAGCCCGTCGCACGCAAAGCGTTAAGGACTGGGGTTTGGGATAAAAAAAAACTTGTTTAAACTATTCAAGCAACACAGTAAGGTATTATAGTAAACAGAGTTTTGAAACAAATTTAAACTGCTTTGTTACTATGTATACGGGAGACAATTGCGTTCTGAAATACTCTCAGACTCTCTTTCATTGAGCGGCGGCGGCGGCGGGCGGAAGGGAGGGGGTGACGTGGTCTACATTTCTTTATGGAGTGGTAATTATTTGACTGAACTGCGATGTTACTCTTGCCTTTCGCAATATATTTTGTCCTCTCATTCATTAGACGGTGAACATTTTCATATCCACAAGGATGCCTAAATTGGAGGAATTTACTTTCATTTGCTTGGATATCATCTGATCATAAATCAAATTAACATCCCCATATTTATTTTCTTTGTTTCAGCGGCCGGCAAATATAACGCGTATATCATCTCTCCCCCATTTTAAAGGTCTCGACAACGTCATTTATACATTTGGATTAGTTATTTAAAAATCATTTTACAATGTCCATAATTATACAAAAAATATGACACAGAAGGTACAGAAATGTCAATGAGCTATTATATTACAAACAAAGAATATCAATACATGCTAAATTTCATGTGATAATATGAATCCATCGAAGATTGGTGATCTTTGATATTCTATTTGGGGAAAAACAAAAGGAAACATAAAAGGATCTCTTTGTAATTACGAAAATATTTCCAGTCATGGTTAGTTTCCAGAAGAAATGAATATTTATAGCCTCTGATTGTTTTCAAACAGGGATTGTTCCCCCTAACTGACTCATTTAATGAAGTATATCTAGCTAGCTTTAATATAGTGAAGAACAAGAAGTGTACCAAGAACAAGATACAAATTGTCAATTTCTAAACAATTTATAACTGAAGGTCTTCTTGCAAACAAAGAAAAATAAGTGAACCAAGTTCGCACTTTGCTCAATTTATTTTATAGTTTTGGGACCTTGCTCTGAGAGAATAATCACTTTTATAGAATGCCTACAATTATCCCTGCAACCTACTCAATATTCGTTTTAATTGAGTCCTGTAGACAATGCCGTCGCGTCATAGTTTGAATTGGATTTAATTTTCATAAAAATAAAATTGGGAAAGTGCATGTATTGGTTTAATAATCTGACGCCTCGGTGAAGTCAAGCAAATGTCAGAACGCTTAAAGCAGCAGCGAATCGCGGCTTTGAAGCCGTAGAATCACATGTTCTGACTGAAAAGTGAAGACCTGCAGTTATAAAGTATTAGACTCCTCGTCCGCTGTTAATAGACACAAAGACCCAGGCATGTACGGCACAAGGAACTCAACAAATATGACTTCTGTAGAATTGACACAAGTATATGGTATATTATCTATGCGTCATTCTTTATCGTAGTGTTCGTGGCTGGTCTGGTCGGCAATTGCTTGACCATATTATCAGTGTTCCTGTCAAACAAGCTCCGAACCAAAACCAATATCTTAGTGGTGAACCTGGCCATCTGCGATTGTATAACTTGTCTCGGTATCATCTTTCAAGTTGTGGCTCTTGTGTCATCCAGTCGACCGTCACTACCGTACTGGTACGTCAATCTTTGTGGTTTAATCATAGCAGGTTCCACTGTACCTCTATGTTAACCCTGACAGCGATCGCTTTTATGAGGTATGTATAAATAACAAAATCTGCGAACGTCTTCAAATAACTCTTTACGGTACCGAAAATAGCACCCACCATTTTTGGTATGTGGGCCTTGCCAGTAATCACTTACAAAGTTGGAGGATTGAATACGGTTTACGATCCGACGGCAAAGATCTACATAGTAGATTCGGATGGCAGTGATAAAATCTATTTTTATATAGTGGAGGGAATTTATGTAATCGGGTCGATATTGGTTATAACTCTTTCATACCTTAAAATTCTACTTCATGTAAGAGCACACACAAGAAAGGTCGTTGCTGCTGTTGATGGTGATGCTGTAAATGCAACGCCAAAAGTTCATCGGCCTCATGAGCTAGCAAATTGGAATGAGCCTCCGCCAGTACGTCAAGCAGAGAACGGGGTACCGCCTCCAAGACAAGAACTTCCCCTTCAGAACGCTAATAACAGATTCAGAGCTCGTGAAATTAAGATTACAAAGAATCTGGCACTGGTTACTCTGGTATATTTCTTCTGCTTTTTACCCTATCCCATCTTAAGTAACAGTTCTAATCAATTCGTTTTTAACGTTGGTCTCTCCATAGTTTGTGGTAACTCTGCAATGAACCCCATTATCTACGCCCTTAAACATGCCGATTTTCAGAAAGTGTATCGATGTATTTTGACTCGTTCTTTCAATAAGATTCCGCTTCCTTCTCGACCATTGCGATTAATGTTACAGGATATTTAATGGCGCAGTGCTTTCATTCTCCCATAAGTGTAATTAATTGGTTAAAAAACTATCTCAATGAAGGCCGCAGTCACACAGTAAGAATTGGAAAGGCTGATAAAAACTAGTTAATGATGCCTGTGGATTTCCGCAAGGATCTATCATAGGCCCACTCTCCTTCACTATCTGTATATTCCAACAGTTACATGACATCATCGGTGCCCATGATATAACATGGAATGATCCATGTTTTAGGGAGAGTACACCCGAGTCGAAATCATTCTCACGCCTGATGATGATAATAATAATAATATTAATGATAACAATAATAATTAATATACCAATTTGAGGGTGATCGAGGATGGTATTAAGAGATGACTGTAGTTATGAATGTATCATGTGATAATGTGTAATCATTATTGTGTAATAATTATTGCATGACATTAATATCGTTCAAAATCGTTTGAATCAATAATATAATAATAATAAATAGAGTTTTTGTGTTAGTGCATTGCACCTTGCAAAGAAGAAAAGATGAGGCAAAGATGTTGACAATGCTTTGATGTTTTTATTATCAGTTAAATACATATGTTTTCAATGCAGATTTAAATTGCCCGATTGTATCAAATTGCCTTAAATTGTGTGGGATACTATTCCAGAGTTCCGGCGCCGCGTGCGCAAACCCCCGTTCGCCATAAAACTTTGTCTTAACAACAGGTACATTATACAATCCTCATTAAGTGATCTAAGATTTTGAACAGGTTCATATTTTACAAGTAACTCAGACAGAAAAGATGGAGCCATTTGTCAAAGTCACTGAAATGAGAATAGTAAGATCTTGAACTTAATACGCGACCTGACCGGCAACCAATTATATACAGATGATACCGATTCATATAATTTTGTTCTGGTAACAATCAATCTTAAACATTCCGAGAGTTGTTTCAAAAAAGGGGAGGCTAGCTTTGATTATTGTGCTCTTAAATTATGTAACAGTTTTCCATTCATGTTCGATCTTGTACATCTATGGAATCGTTTTACAATATCTGAAAACGCACATTTCTTTGTCGTAGTGAAATTGTAATATTGGAGAGTTGTATATGTACAGCGCATATAGAACAGTTTTAAATGATTATACGCTATAAGCACCAGTTTATTATTTATCAAGAATATTATGTAATAATCAGTTTATATTGTATGCTACATGAAATGTTGCTTTTGCAAATGTTTGTCACTGCTGTGAAAATTTGTTATCTGTTATTAGTATTTTGTTATTTCAATAATCCACGACTGTGTTCTATACAATAACATAGTAGTAAAAGATTCCAAAGTTATGAGTGAAACTCATAGGAAAGAAGAAGACAATTTCCGGTAAAAATGTTCCCAGTAATAGTAACAATGGTCAAACTTCACACTACTTATGAGCCAGATTTCCTTGGATTATCCCTGAAAAGGAAGCCTTATGACCATAACAGGGAAAGAACCGAAATGAATGGTATGGAATGTAAACACTGACCAAGGCAGACGGTCAGACAATTTGCAATAAGAAGCGGGAGTTCTCACCTCTTCTGGTGGTGGAGGAAGTAAAAGTTCTTAATGGCTTTCTGTATTAAAGCAAAATGTGTGACCAGACATTAGCCAATAATATTTAGAGGGGTGTATATATACTTGGCTCGGTGTAAAAACGGCAGAGGTAAAAATGGCAGAGGTAAAAATGGCAGAGGTAAAAATGGCAAAGGTAAAAATGGCAAAGGTAAAAATGGCAGAGGTAAAAATGGCAAAGGTAAAAATGGCAGAGGTAAAAATGGCAAAGGTAAAAATGGCAGAGGTAAAAATGGCAAAGATAAAAATGGCACAGGAAAAAATGGCACAGGTAATAATGGCAAAGGTAAAAATGATAGAGGTATAAATGGTCAGCTTTAAACCCCCATGCCAAAAAACCCAAAAGCCCCTCCATGTACAGTAGATTAAATATGAAAGGTTCTGAGAAGAAATTTGGAATTATAATGTTTGACTAATGGAAAGGGTAACATTTTCAAATGATGCTGTAGATCTTCTGCACCAAATTGATAACACTTGAGTTGGTATTTCTTATTTTTCCTGGACTTACATGCACGGTCTTCTCATGTCAAATCGCTCTTCTAATATTCAAATTTGAAGCACACTTTGGATCCCAAGTATTGTACTTCATTCATTGCAGGGGAAATTCACACTGACATAAAGATTATTGTAGAAATAGCAGAAAATAATTAAAATGATACTGGTGGGGGTTTTAGGGAATCCATCAAAGATTTAAAAAGCTGTTAGAATTTTACATTTTAACGGTGACGTCATTTGCGAGCAGTTTTTCCCGCATATGGTGTAATAAAAAATATCAATGAAATGTCAATTAAAAAAAAAATGAAAATGGCTTTTATTGTAACATACAAATCATTTCACATCCGCACCTGAAAGATTTTTTTTAGCAATCATAAACCACTGATTAAAATATTGAAAAGTATACATTTTGGTGCATTAAATACGGGGCAGCTGCTAGTATATGACGTCACAGATCATAAAAACTCAAACTTCTAATAACTATCTTTATCTTTGATGGGCTTGCCGCAAACTTTCACCAATATATTTTTCTGCTAAATTTACAGTAAACCATTTGTCGGGGTGAATTTCCCCTTCAAAACAGGTCGATAGAATGGTACCTAAGGAACACCTAAAAATTCAAATCCCTGATTCGCAACACATTTCAAAATCAATGCGGTAACCGTTACCATAGAAACTAGGTTAGGAACCTGACATCCACTTGGACTAGGTGCAATGAGGTATTGCTCTGAAAAACTGAACACTAGTTGCTATTATTATATCATTTACATTAAACTATATAGTATCATATCAATATCTATTCGGATCCATTATGATGTTGAAATATGAAAAAATGCTTTTATTGCAGAACGTTTTGTTATTTTTCTGTTATCCAAGTTATGCCAGTGGTTCAAAGAAATCCCGAACTTGTCTATTTCAGTGTGTTAATGGTAGCGCACATTGGTCTTTACATTAAAATTTGTTGGTTATGTATGGGATGAAGTGCTGTTCTACTATACGAACTGGCCAAGATAAATACTTTCATCAATCACTAATTGAAATTATTTTGGCATGAAATAGTTTGAGTTTGATCATATCAACGATAAAGTATAGACCTAAAATGATGACAGAAAAATCCATATAATATCTAATCAGTTCATAATACTCCTTTCGTCGAGAGGAGTCCATTCAAGTTCAATAACTATGACTGATATTAACCGAAAAGGTTCTGTTTTTTTCCTTGTTGATGTAGCATATCATGACCTTTACCTCTGCCATTTTTACCTCTGCCATTTTTACCTCTGTCATTTTTACCTCTGCCATTACTACCTCTGCCATTATTACCTCTGCCATTTTTACCTCTGCCATTTTTACCTCTGCCATTTTTACCTCTACCATTTTTACCTCTGTCATTTTTACCTCTGCCATTTTTACCTCTGCCATTTTTACCTCTGCCATTTTTACCTCTACCATTTTTACCTCTGTCATTTTTACCTCTGCCATTATTACCTCTGCCATTTTTACCTCTGCCATTTTTACCTCTGCCATTTTTACCTCTGCCATTTTTACCTCTGCCATTATTACCTCTGCCATTTTTACCCGGCACCGTATACTTCATAGTATACTTTCCAAGAATATTAGAGATCCAAAACTATTGACCATTTAGGTCTATGATGGGATAAAATCATTACAAAGTTAGCCAAAATCTAATTCTAAACCAGCAGCTGTGAACATTCAACAGATATACTGCTTGTCTACTACTGCACACAACTAGTGCAAGTTTTTATCAGAATATTCCCACACGCCTCCACTGTGACTTATGACCGTACTCGAACAATTAAAACGGTAAAAAGGAATGTATAACATATCAGAGTTTCTAGTATTATATTCGTTTGTGTTTGATGTTATATTATACCCGTTGAATGTGTCAGGCAAATTATTCATATAGTAAGAAAAAAAAAACCTTGCTGTTTGAAGGGTGTGTATATCATAAATTTTCAGAATTTGTAATTTGTAACATAACTGATAAGAATGGGCTAAATATTTGACATTATTGGTATTGCCCGTTTGTAAGCGAAATAATCGTAACATTAACTTATTTGCACATTCCCCCAACAGTATTGCAATGGCTTAAATTTGGTAATATCTTTGTATTATTAAATAATTGTACAGAAGTATGCAGTGGTAAGTCACCTTTTATTCTATTTAGTATGCCAATGGTTTGAGAGATCTTCATATAAATATTATTTACACGTTGTTTTTTTTTAGCTGAACTGCAATGTCAAGCCTACCCTTATGTTTAGGTATTTATTCAGATTAATATTTTTTTCTTTTCATTCACTGGACAGTGAATATTTCAATTTTAACAACAGTATGCCTAAGTCGGAAGGCCTTAATTTGGCTAGGATTTTATGAATCAAATTAACATCCCCGTACATTGTATTTGAAAAGAGTATATCTTCTTTTTTCAGCATCAGGAGAATTATACGTATATCATGTCATCCATTCCAAAGATCTCGACAACGTCATTATTAAATATGAATTAGTAGTATATTTAGAAATCATTTAAAATGTTCATAATTTACAAAGCAATATACCACAGAAAATACAGAAATATGAATGAGCTATTATTCCAAACCAAGAACGTCAATGCATGCTAAATTTCCGGTAATATGAATCTATTGGTTATTGAAGACCTTTGATACACAATTACATATTCTATTTAGGAAGCACACAAAAAGGAAACGATTAAAAAAAATTGTCAAAATGAAAATATTTCATGTCAATTAGTTTTCGGAAGAAATTGAATATTCAGCTTCTGTTTGTTTTTAAACAGGATTTTGCTTCCCCTAACTGAATTATTTATCGAAGTATATCTAGCCAGCTTTAACAAACTGAAGAACACGAAGTGGATCAAGAACAAGCTAAATTGCCAATATTTCAAATAGGTAATGGAAAGTCTTAATTTTTGTGAGCCAAAAAAAAAAATTAGAAGTCAACCAAGAACAAGATACATATTGTCAATTTCGCAAAAAGGTTACTGAAGGTCTTCTTGTAAACAGAGAAGAAGAAGCGAACCAAGCGCGCACTTTGCTTAATTTATTTTGGAGTAGAGTCCCCGCAATTATCCTTGCAGGTTACTCAACATGAGATATAATTGAGTATGTTTATACCGTCACAGATTGCTTTTATCTCATCAGAATAAAGCGATGAAAATGCATGTAAAATTATTTGTTTAATCATCTGACGCGTCAGTGAAGTCAAGCATGTCAGAACGCTTAAAACATTAGCGAATCGCTTTTGAAGTCGTAGAATCACATGTTCTGAATGAAAAGTGAAGACCTGCTATTATAAAGAATTTGACTCCTCATCCGCTGTTAATACACCCAGGCATGTACGGCATAAAGAACTCAACAAATATGACTTCTGTAGAATTGACGCAAGTCCACCCGTCTTGGTATATTATCTCTGCGTCATTTCTTATCACAGTGGTCGTTGCCGGTCTGGTCGGCAATTGCTTGACCATATTCTCAGTGTTCCTGTCAAGCAAGCTCCGAACCAAAACCAATATCTTAGTGGTGAACCTGGCCATCTGCGATTGTATAACCTGTCTCGGTGTCATCTTTCAAGTTGTGGCTCTTCTGTCATCCAGTCAACCGTCACTACCGCACTGGTACGTCAAACTTTGTGGTTTAATCATAGCAGGTTCCATTTGTACCTCTATGTTAACCTTGACAGCGATCGCTTTTATGAGGTATATAAAAATAACAAAATCTGCGAACGCCTTCAAAAAACTATTTACGGTACCGAAAATAGCACCCACCATTTTTGGTATGTGGGCCTTGCCAGTAATCACTTACAAAGTTGGAGGATTGAATACGGTTTACGATCCGACGGCAAAGATCTACATAGTAGATTCGGATGGCAGTGATAAAATCTATTTTTATATAGTGGAGGGAATTTATGTAATCGGGTCGATATTGGTTATAACTCTTTCATACCTTAAAATTCTACTTCATGTAAGAGCACACACAAGAAAGGTCGTTGCTGCTGTTGATGATGATGCTGTAAATGCAACGCCAAAAGTTCATCGGCCTCATGAGCTAGCAAATTGGAATGAGCCTCCGCCAGTACGTCAAGCAGAGAACGGGGTACCGCCTCCAAGACAAGAACTTCCCCTTCAGAACGCTAATAACAGATTCAGAGCTCGTGAAATTAAGATTACAAAGAATCTGGCACTGGTTACTCTGGTATATTTCTTCTGCTTTTTACCCTATCCCATCTTAAGTAACAGTTCTAATCAATTCGTTTTTAACGTTGGTCTCTCCATAGTTTGTGGTAACTCTGCAATGAACCCCATTATCTACGCCCTTAAACATGCCGATTTTCAGAAAGTGTATCGATGTATTTTAACTCGTTCTTTCAATAAGATTCCGCTTCCTTCTCGACCATTGCGATTAATGTTACAGGATATTTAATGGCGCAGTGCTTTCATTCTCCCATAAGTGTAATTGATTGGTTAAAAACTATCTCAATGTAGGCCGCAGTCACACAGTAAGGATTGGAAAGGCTGATAAAAACTAGTTAATGATGCCTGTGGATTTCCGCGAGGATCTATCATAGGCCCACTCTCTCCTTCACTATCTGTATATTCCAACATTTACATGACATCATCGGTGCCCATAATATAACATGGAATGATCCATGTTTTAGGGAGAGTACACCCGAGTCAAAATCATTCTCACACCTGATGATGATAATAATAATAATATTAATGATAACAACAATAATTAATATACCAATTTGAGGGTGATCGAGGATGGTATTAAGAGATGACTGTAGTTATGAATGTATCATGTGATAATGTGTAATCATTACTGTGTAATAATTATTGCATGACATTAATATCGTTCAAAATCGTTTGAATCAATAATATAATAATAATAAATAGAGTTTTTGTGTTAGTGCATTGCACCTTGCAAAGGTCTAAAGAAGAAAAGATGAGGCAAAGATGCTGACAATGCTTTGATGTTTCATTATCAGTTAAATACATATGTTTTCAATGCAGATTTAAATTGCCCGATTGTATCAACTTGCCTTAAATTGTGTGGGATACTATTCCAGAGTTCAGGCGCCGCGTGCGCAAACCCCCGTTCGCCATAAAACTTTGTCTTAACAACAGGTACATTATATAAATCATTATGAAGTGATCTAAGATTTCGAACAGGTTCATATTTTACAAGTAAATCAGACAGAAAAGATGGAGCCATTTGTCAAAGTCACCGAAATGAGAATAGTAAGATCTTGAACTTAATACGTGACCTGACCGGCAACCAATGCAAGGATCTTAATACAGATGATACCGATTCATATAATATTGTTCTGGTAACAATCAATCTTAAACATTCCGAGAGTTGTTTAAAAAAAGGGGAGGCTAGCTTTGATTATTGTGCTCTTAAATTATGTAACAGTTTTCCATTCATGTTCGATCTTGTACATCTATGGAATCGTTTTACAATATCTGAAAACGCACATTTCTTTGTCGTAGTGAAATTGTAATATTGGAGAGTTGTATATGTACAGCGCATATAGAGCAGTTTTAAATGATTATACGCTATAAGCACCAGTTTATTATTTATCAAGAATATTATGTAATAATCAGTTTATATTGTATGCTACATGAAATGTTGTTTTTGCAAATGTTTGTCACTGCTGTGAAAATTTGTTATCTGTTATTTGTTATTAGTATGTTGTTATTTCCATAATCCACGACTGTGTTCTATACAATAACATAGTAGTAAAATATGGAAGAGGTCAATTTCTGGTAAAAAATTTCCCTGTAACATTAACAATGGTCAAACCTCACGCTACTTGTGAGTCAGATTTCTTATAGGATTATCCCGGAAAAGGAAACCTTATGACCATAAAAGGGAAAGAACCGAAATGAATGGTGTGGAATGTAAACACTGACCCAGCTAGATGGTCAGAAAATTTCCAAGAGTTCTCACTCCTGGCATGGCCGTACGCATTTTTGAATTTGGGGTAGGCATCGTGTTATAATTCGGGTACCCCCCCCCCTCCCGGGGGGGTGTATACATCATAATATTTTCGAGAATATTAAAGATCCAAAACTCTATGGAATAAAATTATTATAAATTTAGCTAAAATTTGAATCTAAATCAGAAGCTGCTGTAACTCAACATAGATATTATTTGTTAAAGATACTGCACAAAAGCATTACAGTTTTTTTTATTAGACTACTAAGCACCAACAAGAAGTTGCTTTATAATCTGTAACTGGAGTTTTAAAGAGACTGGAAGGAATCATTAGCCCAGGTCTATCCAGAGACAGGAGCTGACGCCAGACAGGATAGTCATCGTCAAGAGAGAAACCAAGAATCAAAGAAGAAAAAAAATATATAGCTAAGCATCACTGTTAGTCATTGAATTGTATAATTCTTTATTGACAAGTCTCCATTTGTTCATACTTTGTTTATGAACCTGTAATCCTTTTAGAATGGTTTAATATAATAAATGTTTTCTGAAACTTTTGGTGTGGCTAGATTAGGAAGGTAGACCAAACACTGAATTCAAAATCAGCCATAAGTTAGGGTCAATTCTGCCCTGTGACAGATGAGCGTACGGGAAGGAGTGGAGTCGGGGAGGGGGGCACATTCAGGGTAATAGGGGCATTTGCCCCCGAAATTTTTCATGACGAATAAAAAAAGAGAAAATGAAAGAAAAGGAAATAGAGAAGTGTGAAAAATGATATTGTTTTCTGAATATGTCAAAATCTATCACAAAATGGGATTTTTTTTGTAATAAAATGTCGAAATTATTGCTCACTCGCAACGTTTCAGATATTGTGCCTGATATGGTATATCTGGCCTCTTCAATTTTTTTTTTTGCTCAGTATGCCATTAATTATATTAATATAATTAACATTCTGATTGTTGTTAGTGTTTGGTGCATTTCATCCACTCATAAGTTCCAATGAGAAGAGTTGTATGTGTCTAAGGATGTGGGGGGGGGGGTGTTGTTTATGTTGATAAAAAGGAGATATCGATGACATTGTGAATAGAGGGCTACCTGATTTATTAAAGAGGGTGGATAGTTTTGGTAATTCCTCAAAATCGGCATGTCACCATTCTAATTAATTTGTATATTATATGAATGTGTATGTCCTAAAACAGTCATGATGTGGATGATATGAAATGAAAAGGTGTTTTTCATGATAAATTATGCTCTTACATGTGTGGATTTTACCTTGTCGGGATACCCAGCTTTTTGAAACGTAGCTGCATGCAGACCGATGCAGACACTCAAAGTGCGCACCACCGCCTCTGCCGTGCGTGTGCTACGCGAGAACGATAATGTAGTCCTCGCTACACAATTGCGTTGTCAATCAGTTTTACCATAGAGCTATTACAGCTCTATGGTTTTACGAAGCTCATAGTCGTAGATACATTGCCGTTTCCAGACTTTCCTTGCATGATTGCATCACATTACAACGAACGGCAGAGCAGACTTTAGATCTAAACAGCCTTGATCGATATTAGGAGTACGTACCTCATTCCTACCTTCCTTGAAGTTTGAACTTGCCCTTGACTGGGGGCCGCTTGCATATAACAAACCTCGACCGATCCCATCTTCCCCATTAAAAAAATGCAACCACGATATTAGCTGTTGCAAATAAGTATCTGCTCTCTGATTGCTAATACTAGTATAACACTGGAACAATTTATAAATCAGAATGAATATAACGTACAGCACAGAATTAGAATTGGAAAAACTTCTTTTTTTTTGGTTCTTCTCCGACTTCCCGCGTATTAGCCTCAGCTCATGTTGTTTCAGATTGACAAAAAGTTTTATTTTACGATTCTAATGATTCAAAAGAAAAGAAAGGAAAATGAAAACAACAGAGAGAACCCTTACATTCAAAGAAAATTCCAAGATTGTGCATCCTGTTTATGTTTTGGAAATGCATTGATTTAATTCTCACTAAAATGATATATAAACAGTCTTTGGGTTAATTGTGTCTGAATTCGTAGACTTGTACAGTGTGCACGTTGGATGTAAGTTCTGTGTATGCAGTAGGACTGGCCGGGAATTTTGTACGGTATGAGTGTGTGTGTTTGTGTTGAATAGTGCGTGTGGAGACGTTACGTAATAAGGTCAACAGATACATTGCATGCAATGATCTTGTATACCGGGCCTCCTAAAGGTCATGAAGAGTTCAGTTCACTGGTCATGTACATGGAGAGATCCTGCGTGTCCCGAGATAATTTGATTCAATCGAAACCATGGGCCTAGTATACAGCTCAGCATGCCGAGTTTCAGAAAACTGGCTATCCTATGGAATAAGTAATTTATTGGATAAAGTTCTGTAAATAATGTTATTCAGTTTGATCGTATATCTTTCCATAATATGGCCATTTCACATGGTAATAACCACTATCTCACTAACTAAATAGGCCTACCAAAAGAACAATAAAAATAATAATGTGGGTCGGGTGTAACGTCGATATAGGGCCTCGATATCATTTTATATATTTCCCCATAATTTTATTTTTTTCCTGAATATGTGGAATAACCGCTGAGGATTATATCTATGGTTCAGTCAAGTTGGTCCTTATTTTCAAATCTCTAATTGAAATATAATTCAAACAAGCCAGGGGGGCGGTGGGGGCGGTCGCCCCCCCAAAAAAAAAAACGTCCCCAAAAAGAAAAAAAGAGAAAAAAGAGAGGAGAAAAGGAAAAGGGAAGGGAGGAAAGGGAAGAAAGGTAGCTTTGAGTTTTTTTTTTTCTTTTTATTCTTTTTTTTTCTCAAAAGAGAAACTCCTTCACTCTTGCTCTAGATTTATATATGAATTTTGCTTCCGCGCTGCGCGCGGTTAAATGACAATATTGAAGATCTCCATTGTTCCCCCCACCCTTTCTCTAACCCTGTTTTTCCACCTCAGCTATATATGTGTTTCTTGCCGGGTAAAGTTCAAATGTATATATTAGGGCATGGTTAGGCCGAAGTATATGAAGTTATCTTTTTTTTTAATTGATCGCGCAACTTCTGGTCGGGTCGGCTCCGGTTGGGTGAAATCTTTATATCAATTTCTGCCGTCACCTCCATAAAGTCAACTTCTCCCGCTTTTCAGCTCATTACTAAACAACCATAATTTTTGGGGCAAACAGGTTCCTAATTTAAAAAGAGGAAGGTATAAAATTCGTATCTTATTAAATAAAAAAGTACAATATTTTTTATCAAATTCTATTAAACTTCATGTCATTTCCCTGCACATTCATCTCCTGTCCTGTTTTGCGCCCTCAGTTTGAAATTTTGAATGACACCAAAGTTTCTTTATAATTCTAAATGAAGCGCTTCAGGATAAGTCAAAGAAATTAGGTATCCTTTTTATATAATTTCAATAAATCACAGAAGTTTCAACTTTTTGCGCACTATTTTCCTTGTAATAAAGTTCAATAATCTTAGAAAATTAATTGAATTAGAGCCGATCGGGTATTGGAGATATCTGCATTTGATGAAACGTCTGCCCTTTGAAATTTCAGAGTTTCGTTGTTCTGCACGGGGAGGAATATCTTCCTCCCGGCATATACACTTCTTCTCCTCTGTTTTGCGAGTTAAAGATATGCACTGTCGCTAAATTGTTTGTAATCAAATCTGATCTTTCCAAGGGAAGTATCCAATATGTGTTTGAGAATACCGTTTTCTCGGGACCCTTTTCATGGCAAAAAATTGATAAAACGCTTTAGTTTCCGCGCTTCGCGCGGGGTTATTATCATTTTAATTTCCTCCATTGTATTCCTTTTTTGTGCGTTCACAATCTTTTTTGAAAACAATGTTCAAAATCACAATATAGTCAACTGAATTGGAGCTGATATATAGGTACTAAAGACAAGAGAGACGGCTCCTTTTCATTTTAATTTATGAAACACCAAAAGCTTCGCAAGGGAGGGGGAAACTCCCCCTCCCTGCACCCACCCCCTAGGGAGCGCGCTTCGCGCGCTCTGTAAGTGTTGGCACGCTTCGCGTGCATTTACCGCCCCCTCCAAAATGAAATCCTGGCTACGCGGTTGGTAGTGATCGAGGGACATCATCAACTCTCATTTGCATAATACTGAGTTGTGCATATAACTATTTTCTGAAAAATATAGGCTATGTGAAATTTGGAAATGCCATACTGATTTACTCATTTTTACATCCAATTTTGATGAATTTTTCAAAATTATGCTTGTTGGATTTTTTTCTATTGATTCAAATCAACATTTTTTTTTCTGGGGTGGACTTGACCTTTAATTAAACATTGAACTGTGGGAGAGATGCCAAAAAAATGGCAGGGACAATGATTTACAAGCCAAGCACTGATCGATTTTCAAGTCATTATCAGAAAAAGGAGGTGAAAGAACGGGAAGGGGAAAAAATGCAATGAAAGAAAGAAATTATATAGAGAAAGAAAGAACGTAGGGGAGGGGGGTTGGGTGGGGATCGAGCTGCATGGGAACGAGTCGTTGGGAATTTGTCTAGTCTGACAAACTTTATTATTGCAATTCTTTGTTTCTAACTTGACAACCAAACGATAGACGTCCCTCATGAATAACCGGATATATATTGTCACTCGGACTGTTATGAGTGAGAGAAAAGCAAAAAAACCCAAAACAAACATGTTGCGATATCGGCCTAAATTAATTGCATCATAATTCATAGTGCATTGAAGTAATATTATTTCTTCACACACACTTTCTTGTGAAAATGCCTATTTGTTCAACTGCATGGCCTATCCCTTCCCCAATAGGCCTACCCCCCCCCCCAACCTCACCAATCGCATAGGGTGGACAAAATAATACTGCACGAGCAAGTATTTGGCCTTCGGCTGTATAAAACGTGTAATTTTTGTTTGTCAACGAAACAAAGTACGAATCTCTTGTAATGAAAAGATCTCTGACTTCATAATTTTATAAAGTCAAAACTTATTCCCAAAATATTTTATGAATGTGAGAAAGACCAGCGGTCGAGAATACAGCATATACGCCAGTTTTCCCATAATTTTTCTTTCCACATGTAAATTGGCGGATCAGGGCTGGGGGCGACCAAGGTATATTTTGAAAATTGCTCATAGACATACATTTTTATTTATTTACTTTAATAATTGTATGCATTTATTCATTCATTCATGCATGGTCATTTATCATATATTCTGTTTCATTTCCCCAGTGTAAGAGAGTCTTGCACAATAGAGCTAAATGTACGAAAATTGCCATTATAAAATATGGGCCCGTCTGTTTTGCTGTTTCCACCAATTTTTATTTCAAAATCCAAAATGATACATTTTCTTTTGTTCCACGTTCCAATAAATAAAAAATCTTACTTGACATCTAACACGAAACGAGTGACCATTTTTTAACTTTCTTCACAACGTAAAATTTTATAAGAATCTTTTTACTATAATATTTACAAATGATATGTTGGGTACAGGGGCGGATCCAGCTTCGCTGATATGGGGGGGGGGGGATTTTTCAGTCACATTTTCCACAATCGGCCGCTCGAAGTTGATTTATGTATGTTTATTTGAAGGGGTAGTCAATTAGCTGTATTCCTATAAATCAACATAAATATTTAATAATCTCATAAGCCTTATATAAATAGTTCGAGCGCGAAGCGCGAGCTAATTTTGTATTTGAAATTTTAACATTCTGGGCAATGTTTGTGAGCCTGAACGAATCGTGTATATATGCAACTAAATAATTACTGCGAAGCGTGAACAGAAATTTTAAATATACGTTTTGATCTGATCGAAAAGGAACCATGCACCTGTCAAGGACGTCTTGCAGTTAGCCATGAATGCGTTGCATATTTCAACAATCAAATAGAAGTACATTTTTACCTAAAGAAGGGAAATTCTAAGCTTTTTTGTAAACGTAAACAGGATATGTATATCACTGAACTATTGATGCGAGGGCGAAGCGCGAGCGTAAAAAAAAGAGATTTAGACTAAAACGGGACACATCATTCATGTTTTGTAAATAATGAAAAGGATGAGTAATTTGGGATCTTTCTAGATTAATAACATGAATAATGCGAGCGCGGATCCAGGGCGAAGTTCCCGGGTCCCTCTAGGAGTGGGGAAAATAAAAAAAGGGAAAAGAGAGGAGAAAAAAAAGGAGGAAAAGAGGAGGAAGACAAATGAAAAAAATAAGGTGAGAAGAAGACTTGGAAAATACAAAAAAAATAAGAATCTTTCATATCACTATATGAATTTTTCGCTCGCACTTGCATGTTTGATATCGAGATACAAATAATCCTCAATGGGCTGATATGGAGCTTAAAATATCACGTTGCTTGATTTACAAATTAATTTTTATTAATGTGCAGCCGTAGTCCGTTTATGGTCTGATCGAGTATCAATGCAGCTCGCGCTACGCGCTCGCATTATTTGTCAAGTACCCAATCTCTAGTCTTCGTATTTACAATAAATTCTCAAAATATTCTTATTCAGGTCTGATTGTCAAAACATATCAGCTCTGATTGTCAAAACCTATCAGCTAGCGCTGCGCGCTCACATTTCGGTTGGTTAGTTATTTATCTCTATAACAAACTATTTAAAATCCCTTTTCATGACAATTTATTTTAAAAAAATCGGTTCGTGATTTGCGCTCGCATTAATTGTTAAAGATATATCAACCAATGCCTTCTATTCATAAATAGAAAAATACTTAGAATATCCAGTTTTCAGAAATTGATATTAACAAATTTCTCGCTCTTATTGGGCTTATTAGAGTAATAAATAAGATAATAACAATAACATTTCATGAATTGCTAATAACTATATTGTCTTTTTTTATAATTAAAAGAATTTTCATCTCGCGCTTGGAGACACTTAATAGGTAGATAATTTCTATTTTCATATGACAAAATGTCCTTAGAATGTTCCCGTCCTAGGTCAGAATAATTTCCGAAAAATATCCGCTCGAGCTTCGCGCTTGAATCATTTATTGAGTGCGATCCACATCCAGTCAGTTTCATTTTCAGTGTTTGAAATAGTTTTCAGATTAGAATTCTGCTCGCACTTCCCGCTCGCATTACGTAGGAAGATGCCTAATTACCCATCTTCACGCCTTACAAAACATGAACTAGTGTCCCGTTTTTAGCTCTAAATCTTAATTTTCCCCATCGCGCTTATCGCTCGTATTGTCTAGTTATATACCTATTCAGTTCAGGATTAATGCTTAGAATGTCAATTTTCTTGTAGGAATGTCAAAAATGTTCAGCCCGCACTTCGCGCTCGCATTATTCCATTCTTGAAATAGGCCATCATAATTATATAGGCCTATGTATCGTCTTCATGGCTACTACAATCAGAACAGGTCCCTTGTTTATCAGGCCAGAATATATATGAAAAAAAAATCTGCTCGTGCTTCGTATTTGCAGTATAGTTATTAGTTAGATGTTTTATTTTCAGGACAAAATATGACATTTACGAAAAATTTTAACTCGCGCATCACTCGCACTATATTGAATAGTACGTATAGGATTATACATTTCAGGGGTCGCGGAAGCGAGAGGGGGCTCCAGCCCCTGCTTTTTTCCATAACCGTGTTCAAAAAAGTAAAAATGACCATTTGATTGTGATTTTTTGCATGGTCACCCCCCCCCAAAAAAAAAAACATTTGACTCAGCCCCCCCTCACTTTGAAAACCATTCTGCGGCCCCTGCATTTATGTTGTTTTATAAGAATAAAGCTGACTGTTAGGTCTACACCTTCAAAGAAAGAAACAAACAAAAATCAACTCAGAGCGGTCGATCGTGGAAAATAATGGGTGAAAAATTCCCCCCCCCCATATCCGTGATATTGGCCGCGAAATTGATCTGCCTCTGCTATCATGTTAGCTCGTTCCATTCTTATTTCCTGTTTCCCTTGCCTCATTTGTTCTTTCTTTTCCTTTACTTGTTATCCTCTTTTTCTTACCTTTCCCTTTCTTCTTTTCTCCCTTTTCCCACCGTGACTTCCAAATTAATTTCCCTTCCCCAATGCATGCGCTAAAATATGACGTGAAAGACATGAACACATCGTACACGCAAAACTGTGTATGAAATGAACAGAATGCATAGAGTTGGATAAAGCGTGAGAGAATGTCAGGCCGAAGCGCCGAGCTGAGCGAGCGTGACCAATGTCCATCGCATCGCATCGCATGCAGTATAATGTATCTCGCAGTTTCAAGAACCATGAACCAATCTTGTCGCACGTGGAAATTTGTAGCCAAAATTTTGACAGACTCATCTCTAATACGTTTTCATGAACGTCAAAATAAACTACTGTAACATGTGAACTACAGGTTGGAGGGACAGCATAAGGGGTAAGTTAGTCCACATTTTTTAAAATAATTATCTAACCCATCTAACAAAAATTCAACGGTTTCCTGTGCTCCTCGCCGAACTCGCTGGGGGAGAAACTCGACGGAGGCCATGCTAAAACTAAGGAACAATGATCGACGAGCGCTTACACGGAATTAGCAGACTACGCTCGCAGGGATATTTCGGTTTGCTAAAAGTGGAACGGCTAGTGATCAACTAACAGGGGGAAAAATCAGTCGTGGACGAAAGTGGGCGCTATATAAGTGCGCATAAATTCAGCGAACTGTCTTTGAAATTCAGCCGAGGAGAATGATTTTATTTCTCGGAGTTTATTTAAAATTTAATATTTCCAAGAAGAAATTCTGTCAATTTCGCATTGAATCATCATCAGCAATCGTTATTCAATAGGAAATATCCATTCAACTGGAATTTTTGTATCCTTTACCAACACTATCCACGAGCTTTAAGGACGTTCCACAGTTATATTTGTGCGCATTATGATCTGCGCATAGTTTACACTCTGCGCGCTGACGTCACAATGGATGAACAGGTATTAATTAGCTGCGGGTATGAGCTGATTCTTCTCGTCTTCTGCACTTTAACTGCAGATCCGATGCGTTATTTCATGAAGCTAAAAAATTGAATTATTCCATGGACCATTCAAAAAAATATTCTCTACAATTTCAAAATACTTTACTCTGCAGTGCTGCCAAGAATCACGAATATTAGCCCGAGTTTGAATAAATGGTAGAGTGGTTTTAATTTTTTCTTCACATAGATACTAAGCATTCGGCCCATTTTTGGTGTTTTAAAAAGCACATTTGCTCTAATAAAAATGCTGATAGTTTAAAAACAAGCACATGAACCCCTATTTTTTAATGTTTCTACCTCTTAGGTATACCTTCCTCTACAACTCTGCAAATTTTGGTGAAAATGACATGGATTTTGAATAAAGTGCAGCATTTATTGTACGTTTGTATTTTGTTACTGAAATTTTACATTTTTCAGATTGGGATTTTGTTATCTTTTACGCCATTTTTAAGAACTGACAGTGCTGTTAAACTTAAAATTGCAAACAAATAGCACTATTAATAGATTCTCCATTCTAACGATACAATTATTAACTCTCTTGCGAAATTTGATGACTTTTTCATGTATTTTGAATGAGTAATGGAGGTTTAAACTCATTGTAGTAATCTTGGGCGGTCTAAAAATGCCAAATTCTTTTGAATGCGCAATTCTTAAGAACATCAATTTGGGTGAACTTTGAAGCTCTATAGCAAAAAATCAAGCACATGGACCTATGTTAATTTTTGCATATTTCGAATATTAAGGTTCTAAAGTATCTATGTGCAAAGTTTGGTGAAAATGACATGGATTTCACTTTAACTGTGGAACGTCCTTAAGCTATCATTATCACATCTATTAAAACAGCATTTAATATTGGGTCATTCTAACCACACCTTTAAATACTACTCCAATTACTTTTCATTAACTGTTAAAGTCAATGGATAAAGAGACTGATTTTATAACTGCAATCATATTTCGAATTCAATTTTCCCTTTTTTATATACTGTATGTGTAGAAATAATCTGCACTCAACGTTTATTCTTCTTTGTATTGTATATTAAAAATAAGAATAGAGAGTGGGGTTCGTTGAAACATTCCATGATTTCAATCTATCCTTGTTGTATCAATTTGAACAACCGTTGGCTTCATAAATTTGAGCCCATGCATGGAATAACAGAGCTGTTATGTTCTTAACTGTGCTATATATCTATATCCGCATCATACTATTATTATTCATGTTAGTTATTGTTCGTTTTACAGTGTTTTATGATTTCGGAAATAAAACAAACAAAAATTGATTCATTTCCTGCATTATGAAGCAGTTATAATGGGAAAGTGAAAATTTCAACTTGTTTGCTTGCGAGAGCTAGCGTTTGTATCAAATTCTAACGAACTTTAGTCGACCTAAGCTACGTCGTAAATTATGTTTTGCGGCGAATGTTTGCAGCACGTTAAAATGTTTCCGAGGAAATGACAAGAGGGCATAATGGACTTGTTTTCTTTAAATATTGATCATCTCGTAAACCACCGTAACATGTGCGAATCAACATTCAACGACGCAATATATACACTGCAAAAACTCTGATGTTCATTTAACACTAGCCCGGAATATATATATGTCCACACAAGAGAAGTGTTAAGCAACACCAGTTTCCTTTTGGTCTAACACCAGATAGGTGTTTATACAACACCAATCAGTATTAAAAGAGCATCGGTTTGATTCCAAACTGGTGTTGTTTCAATACTTCTAGTGCGATATTCAAGAAAGTTTTGGCTTTCACAGCGCACGAAACATTCCAAAAACACAATAAATGTATTGAAAATGCCCATCATACGACAAAGAACAGCTCTTTGTCGAAAATTGGTGAACCGGAACAGCAGTTTCGTCCGAAGTTTCGGAGCTGCCGCAAAATTGCAGATGAAGTATGTTGTTTGTCCGGAATCAAGGACGAAAGAGCCGTTTTTTTTTCACCAATTTTCGACAAAGACTTATTTGTTGTTCATTGTCATGTAGGGCATTTGACAATACATTTTCAATATTTTTGAATCCGACGTGTGTCATCGGAGCAAAAACTCCCTACTGAGACAAATACGAGACGCCAGGGACGAAGTCCGGGTAGGTAAGAGAAGGGATGTTGGCTTGAAATACGAACAACGCCCCTTAAACGACCGATTATCGTCCCCCCCCCCATTATGCACTTTAACTGGGATATAGTAAAGACTGTTATTATCATGACAAAGATAACTTCAGATTATTCTCACCATATTAAATCGACAACAGAAAAATATAAACGAACCTGATGATGACTGGACAAATGACCTCTATCAAATTAATGAGAATGGAATTGAAAAAATATATATATAATGAGGTCTACGTGACTACGTCAGGGCTATTTCAGATATTTCTTTCCTCTCTCTTTTCTTGTTTTGTTTCTGAACGAGATGTGAAATTGAATAAAGAAAAATAATCACAATAATGTAATAACTAGATCATCTTTTTAGATGGTGGATAACAAAGGGAAATGGCCTACATTTGTATGTCCTCCGCCTCTAATGGTATAACTCTCTCCTTCGCTGGACTTGTTGATGCCGCCATGGAAACTTGTCGCTTCACCGTCCCTTTCCCCCATGCCTCCGGTGCCCCCTGTAATTCAACAGGTGGACCCGCCTTCCCGTGAACACTACCCATTCTAAGTGGTATTTTATTTATAGATGAGCTCAGGCCATGTCGTCGGGGCCGGGAACAACTAAATACCCAATATGCCGCGCGCGCACTATGTAAACATTCTTCCATGTGTTTGCCAGTAACAAAGACGCTTTACTTAACATTGCCACTGGAAACGCGGGCATGCGCACTTTATGGTTGATTGTTACGTAATTCGTTCAGAGCCCTTTGTTACATCGGTTGTGCGCGCCACCACTTTCTCTGTCCCTTCCCCTTATAGCCCTCTCTCCCTTCATCCCTTCCGTATCATTGTTTATCTGTGAGTTTTATATGATAAAAATAATAATACACCCTTATAATAACATGATAGCGTTTTATGCCCACAAAAAAGCCAATTAGAAACTAGAAATTTAGTTCGTCACTAGGACAAAATAATTGGGTGTTCTATTGATTCTAATGATGACAATAACATGGTCGCTGACCTCAAAACCGATGAAGATGATTTACGGTGTCACTCTCGTTTACATGTAAATGATTATGTTTAAAGATGAAGCCATCGATATAATTAAAATTGCTTGCCAGAGCTCGTTGTATGTTGCCGCATACACAACATTTGAAGCTATAGAAACGGTACTCCAAGCCACAATTAACAGTAAAAGTGCGGAGCTTGGTGCGCTCGACCGTTACTACTTTCACGTATCTCCGGTGGCCTAAAAAAGAATGCGTTGACGTTCTATTATTTTTTTATATCGATGGGAAAAACTTAAAACAAATAATGGAACTGGTGCTCATGAAAGACAGCCATGCATTATGGTTTGATGAAAAGGTCTCCCCCCCCCCAACAGGAAATACACACAGACACTCCCCCCCCAAAAAAAAAAAAAATGCAAAAGGAAAATACCCATGCCCATGGAGTCCTTTCTTTTGTTGCTTTCCTCCAATGATGACAAATTTCTCCATGTTCTTCACTGCCAGGGATTGAGTGACATTCATATTCAGATAGCTGCCAATTAAAATTCACAGAGCAAATTGCTGAAATTTTCTCAAAATCTGATAACAAATAACGAAGTTATTGAATTTTAAAGATTTGCATTATTCCGGTGAAACAGTTCTAGGCATGTCTTCATGAATATTCATTAGGTGGGCTGATGATGTCATATCCCCACTTGTTCTTTTGTATTATTTTTTTATATGAAATTATGTTTATTCAACTTTTTCTACCAAGAACTAAAACAATTGGATTGACAACTGATTAAATGCATTACTTATTTCTTGCCGCAACTTATTTCATCATAATGAAGACACATCATTTACACATGTATGAAAAATGAAACAATTGTGATTTCATGTGCACTGTAAAAAATGAAGTGCTAATTTAGCACTTACAGTGCTTGTATAGTAACTGCACTACGAGTGCTGTTTTTTAGTTCAAATTTAAACTAGAAAACCAGCACTCGTATAGTGCAGTCACTATACAAGCACTTTAAGTGCTAAATAGCACTTCATTTTTTACAGTGTAATAACATAAGAAAATAAAGGAAAGTGGGTATATGACATTATCAGCCCACCGAATGAATATTCATAACGATGTGCATATAACTGTTTTCCAAAAATTTTGGTAAACTTTAAAATTCATTAACTTTGTTTATTTGCTATCCGATTTTGATCAAATTTTCAGCAATTTGCTTTGTGAATTTTTTCTATTTATTTAGATATAAATATTTTCAGCCTGGACCATCCCTTTAGATTAAGCTTCATCAAATTGAACATCTCCGATTATTCCCAATTGAAAGTCTTAAAAGAAATCAGCTGTTAGACGTTAGTTGGTTTTGAAACAATCATGCAATATGTAGCAAAAATAGCAAATATTGTACAAAGGAATGGGGGTGGTATATAATAGGCCGATATACTTGGCTTGGTAACATAACGGTATGGTCTGCCTCACTCTGGCCGACTGCCCCTTCTTTTCCTATCTTTCTCACAAGCTCTCACTATCCCACTCTCAACCACACGTACACGCACCCACACACACCCTCACTTACACCCCGCACACGTACAGACACACCCGCACACGCACCCACACACACACCCCCTCTCTCTCCCCCCTGTCCTCTTTGTCTATCTGACTCTCTCTATTCCCCGTCTCTCTCTCTCTCTCTTTCACTCCCATCTCTCTTCCACCTCATTTTCTTTTGATGACGACTTGCAATAGCAAAGGCACCGTGGGGATTTGTGCTCCGAGTTGCAAGCATCTCACGGCTTGAAAACGAGGCATCCAAGCTTTCTGCATCGTTGCGTACAAAGCTCATTTGGCATCCAACTCTCATCTCCTCTCTTCTCCAACATCATCTCGATTTCCTTCTCCACACCAGAATCCCTAAGCTCTGAAGGGGCAGGATGATATACAACGTTTGAGTACATTATCACTTCGCCCCACACGACTTTCTATAACAGTCTAGAGCGAGGCGAGCCATTTCCCGCCAAAATCAACTGGCGCGCAATTTTAACAACTCTCGCTCAAATAGAAAAAAAGAAAGAAGTTTGTTGTGGGAAGGTTAACGAGAAAGGAGTCGTGCTAATTGTAACGTTAACATCATCGCCGCACTTTAAGCTCGTTGAAGAGAGCTAGGTTTAGGTTTGGAAAGGAGGGTTTATCCATCGGAGCGCAATGGCGGGAAGAATATCCCACGTTTTGGTGGTCGTCTGTATGGGCACGCTGTTTAGGACTTGTTGTTCATCGGGTTCGTCAACTATTATGGTTGGTAAGTAAAAAAAACTCTTCAGAAATTAAACTCTTATTCGGTTTCATTCCGTAACACTGCTTTAGTAACTTCGCATCATATGGAGTGGAGGAGGAAAAGAACTAGTCTAATGATCATAATTATGTTTGAGCAAAAGAACAACTGATCTGTCGTACAAGGGTTTGAACCCCCTGAGCCGAAGTTAAGTTAAACGAAAGGCAGTGGAGAAAATGCATTCAAATTTCACATGATCAAAATCAATTGTGTCTATACTTTGAAATTGAGCACATAAAATGAAAACTGGGCAGAATTGAGGCTGTGCATATTCTCTGTGTTGTGAGACGTTACTTTTTTTTGCTATGTTGTAGATTAAAATATTATAATTTCACAGCACCCCCCCCCCCCCATTTTGTAATCGATGTGCGCAGCTTTAGAATGTTGCGAAGTTTAGCAAATTAATCTGACAATAGGAAGTTTTAGCAATCAGTACGCGGACGCTTTCTGGAGCGTAGAGAATCTGTTGTCAAAAGCTCTTCATGGCAAAGGAGTCTTTGTCGAAAATCGGTGAATCAAAACAGCAGTGTCATCCTTGACTCTGGACAAATGACATATTTCCGTTTTTATCATCCGGTCCAATGTCAGTCCGCATAAATGTTCTATTCATGGGGGGTATTACGTAATAATGCAAAGCGCCACCCCACCCCCTAATGAATAGAAAGCGCGAGCGGAACGACACCCATGGTCCGGTCCATTGTAATTTGACTTGCACTTTCAATAGATTTTCCACGTTGCAGAAACTGTCCCCGTTGCAATTGCGAAAACTATCTAATTACACCTTATCGCGGAAAGAAAGGTGGCTGCTTAGAATACGAGTTTGATTACCATTTCAGTCATATACATCATTGGAATAATCAACATAATGACTGATTACACAGCAAAAATTGTGATGTTAACCGGTGTACATAGATGACCACACCAGTTATTTTACACCGGTGTTGAATTGGCAGTGTTAGTTTAAAACCTATAGGTGTATTACAACACCTTTGGTTGTCACCTTTACACTCTTTGGTGTTATGTTCAATCTCTAGGGTGTAATTTTAACACCTCATGGTGTGGTCCTCTATAGACACCAACTGGTGTCAGTTTTAACACCACATTTTTTACAGTGTGATATTTGCTTATATAATTAATTCGTGTATATCGACACAGTAAAAAAAAACGTTTAAAAATGTTATACATGTATAACGCTCTTTACTATATGAATTTTACAGTCGTTGTCTTACAGTTTAAACAAATGTTTAAATATTAAACAGCAAAGTTTAATTATTGATTTTTAATCTTCAGTAAATTAAGCATTGTTGTTTACACTGTCAAAAACTGTAAAGTTCATATAGTAAACAACGTTGTATGAAATTTAAACAACGTTTTTTATGCATATTTTACACATGGAGTACCTTATATAAGCTTTATCTATTTATACATGCAACATCTTAAATAAATCACTGTAAAAAAGCCTTAGATCACTCAGCAATATAGATATCAAAATTGTGTAGAAAATCTATCAACACCGGAACAACTAGTGAATTAGATTCATCACCAATTTTGCCCCCCCCCCCTTAACTCTTCATGAATACAATGTACAGTATATACACTCGGCAAAAAAAGTTATTGGACACTTAGAAAACTTAAAGTATTTCATATAGATATTTGATTAAAGGCAAATTATTGTATGTCAACATGACTAGACAATATTCCTCTTCCAGTATGACATGACATTTTCATGTTAACAGTCATGCATTTGCGGTTAAATGCTTTAAACAATAGCAATGTTATTAAAAGAAAATTGCAAGAAATGGATCAGTCAGTGCATGGCTGGTTACAGACATTAAACAATAGCAATGTCAGTAAAAGAAAATTGCAAAAAAACGATCAGTCATTCTTTCAGTCGTGAAAGTTTATGTGGCATAAATATCCATTAAATGATAAAAGCAAACTTAGAGTCAAATACCACTCTAAAAGAGAAGAGAAAGTTATCCACCTTGGATGCATCACTATTCCACTGGAATTTTAAGTCAAAGTTAGTTGATGAAAAAATGTCAAATGTCAGTATCTTGGCATAAGCAAAAGAAAATTCAATATCTCGTTTGTCCACCCTGGCTCTGAATGAGTGCAGCACATCGACGTCGCATGCTTGTCACAAGTCGGCGAATTTGCTCTGGGGTGATTTTGTCCCATTCTTCCAGGAGATAACGCCGGACATCTTGAAGAGTGTCTCCTGGTTGAATTCTTTGATTGACCGATTTTCCTAGCTGATCCCACAAGTGTTCAATCGGGTTCATGTCTGGTGAACAAGCGGGCCACGGATCCAAGCGCTGAACATTGTGGTCATCCAGAAATCTTTGGACAATGTTCGCTCGATGGGGTCAACCCCCTGTTGAAATTGTTGAATGTATGCCTACAGGACGGCCATGATCATTAGCTTTTGAATGGTCAATTTCTTGCAATATTTATACTGACATTTCTATTGTTTAAAGCATTTAACCGCCCATGCATGACTGTTAACATGGAAATGTCATATCATACTGGAAGGGGAATATTGTCTGGTCATTTTGACATACAATAATTTGCCTTTAATCAAATATCTATATGAAATATTTTAAGCTTTTAAGTGTCCAAGAACTTTTTTTGCCGAGTGTATATCTCATTGCACCTGCACATTGCATGCGTCAAGCGACATTTGACCTTTTCATACACCCTCTTTTATGAAAAATTGGGTGCTTGTATTTATACCGCCTTCAGTGAAAAGGGGGACTGTTATAATACAGGTGTTTTAAGGGAAATCAAGTTATAAAATAATATCGGTCCTTTGGAGAGGTCCATTACAAAATATCTAATAGTTTAGTAATCACAATGCATTATCCGATAATGATGGAATCCTAACTCCGATTGCATCGTGCATTCTTGTCACTCTCTAATAATGACGTCAATTCCGTGCGCCAATTTACATGGTTTAGGTCCTAAAATATATTTCAGCGATTGCAGATTAGTTGTGTTTTTCTTCTCTCGAAATGAGTTTCCCGTTACGACGCAGTATATCACTATCTTAATTTGTCCCACACTGAAAAAACGCCGGTGTTACTTTAACACCGGCCTGTGTTGAAACAACACCGATTTGGTTTCAGGCTAATATCAGATAGGCATTTAAGCAACACCAATAATTGTTTAAACAGTATCGGTTTGATTCTAAACTGGTGTCGTTTCAACACTTATCTGGTGTTTTCCGAGTACCATGCAGGCCGGTGTTTAATCAACACCGGTATTTTTGCAGTAGGTAATTGGGAAGATTGTGAATTATATTGTGGAATGCAGATTTCAGGACAATTTAATTTATTTCAGTTCATTCAAATACTGAGCACGCTTGACAGAAATGTATTTGTAATTATGTGGCCATGATTGATCAGATAAGCTTAAAGTATTTTTCTCTCACTTCAATCAGCGCTGATATAATTCTCTGTAATGAATTGTCTCGATATTATAGCACAACTCAAACCAAGTGATATAATTCAAAGATTTATAAAAGGAAAATGACACGACAGGTTTGGGATCAAATAGACACAGATCTTGTGAAAGGGGCCCTTTAATAGAACGAACATGACAACATAACACAACCAATTAAATTAAATAGAACATTAAAGCAATAACATTAAAAGATTACAAAATGAATTACCGAAGAAATACAAAGCTCGTCACTTTTCACTCGTATTTCATGAATGTTAATTTATGTTGGAATTACCCGGTCAATTAGGTTACTGGGTTTATATGCATTGCCTATCTACTGTATCCAATGTATTTCGTGCTCAGCATAATCGACTAGAGATGTGAAACACTGAAATAAAAAATATGAACAAGACATCATAAAAACAAACGCACGAAAAAAATATATAGTTAGCTTATTATGCCGAATGAATTAGGGATTATCATTATTATTATTATTGTTATTATCATTATTACTATTTTTATCGTTATTATCATTATTATTAATATAATTATTATTATCATCATTATTAATCATAATAATATTATTATCATCATCATCATTATTGTTGTTATTATCATTAATACTTTTTTATCGTTATTATCATTGTTATTAATATAATTATCATCATTATTAATAATAATATTATTATTATCATCATCATTATTATTATCATTATTATAATGATCATTATTATTGCTATTATCATGATTATGTGTGCAAGCTATATGTCAGTAAATATTGATATGTTGGCTTATATTATGAACATTTTCATAAAAATTAATATGACATGTTTTTATTTTCAAGGTGCTATTTTCGATAGATATCTAGACTTCGGTTTTGAACGTGGTATCATCTCTCATAACACCCAGAAGAATAAATCAAATTCATTTCAGTTTATGGCTTTGGAACTACCAGCTCTACTGGAAGATACATTCAATGTCACCAGAAGGCGTGAGTATTATGGGATATACCCGTGATTCCCCCCCCCCTCCCCCTTCTCAATGAATTATTGATCTCTTGAAATATAGAAGATTCTGATTTATTATTCCGAATTGTATTAAAATTATAGAGCTATTGAAAGTATTCCGTTAATGCCATTGTTTTGAAAACATAATCACTGCTTTCCTTGTTTCCCATTTAGATTTTTGGTCATACATGTTCGGGTTTTTTCCTTCTTACTCTCCCTCCGTAAGACTATTCATTGGTATTTTCTTCTGTTGGTCAGTACATAAAATTTATCATTCTTTCTTTTTCTCCGTCATCCTTTCCCATTTTTTTAATTCCTTAGTCTATCTGTTATCGTTGCTGTCGCATTCTTAGTCCACATTCCCATCAAGTGGGACAATTCTTCCACAATTTCTTTGACAGTCCATTTCGAATGTCAAGACATGTTCTAAACTTACTGTTTCGAATGCATTAAGATTAAATGATACCATCGAAGATCCCACTAAATGATAGGATTAAAGAAGAAAAATAGAAATAAGGTATTGATATTATAGATGTGTTCCATGACATTTGCTCCGGCGACAATTGCTCCGCTATAAATTCCACATACTAATGGAATGGCCAACCTCAACCCTGGGTAAACACTATATCCTACCCTAATCCCAACCCTAAACCTAACATGAAAACCTATTGCAACTCTATAACTTCAACCTTACACGTTAGACGAAATTAAGTCCGGGGCAAATGTCGCAGGAGCAAATGTTGTATCACCTTAAAAAAAAACTTTCGCCGAAAATCGCTGTAAACCCATTGCCTACTGGGACTAGTTAACCAGTGGATAGAGTCTATATGAATTGCACAACTTAGTAGTCAACGGATTGCCATTACTCGGATATACGAGTACGCAGAGTATGCAGAAAATTGAAAACATTAAATTTCACGATCGGCAACATCGCTTTCTTTTTCCTCTAAATAAGCTTTAATGTTACTGAAATTATGCCACTATCACCTCACAGTTATCACCCCACCCCCACCCCTTTCTCTCTCTCTCTCTCATTCTTTTTTTCTCTCTTTCTATATAACAATTCTTCCTTAACTGTTTCATTTCAGTCTTTCTGCACAAATATACTTTTCTTTTATGTCTTCCCTGTGTATTCTGCCCCCATTGCGTTCATCCCAAACTCTGCCCTATAATACATCCTGAAACCGTATTATGATCATGCACCCTTGGTCCCTCAACTTCGCGAGGAGATGCAAATCTGAGCATGAATCTTTGATACATCTCGTGAATATTTGATAACCACCATACCTCATCTTGGCCATATTGATTTCCCCTGCTACCCGACCCCGCCGTCCCGAGCACCGCGTTATAAAAACTCATATCGCGATCAGCCACAAAACACACTGAGCAGTCATTACCATCATTATCATCATCATGTGCATCATCGAATAAAAAATATATTCCCCGTTGAAGAGCGATGGGACATTATGAAAAGTCACGAGCGCTAAAAGGTGCTAAATTCGGTTTATTCTGACGACATAAGGGTTTGGCGCCAAGATCATTTTTCTCTGATTATTCTGTTGTATCATTATTTCCTATCATTGTCGAGTCGCATTGTTGTTTTGTACCATTCTATCGCGCTTTAGCAAGATACGTTTCCTGTCTGGGTAACTATCAGCAGAGATGATGCATATTGTTGCATTTGATAGAATTTATTATGCAAATATTAAATGATATTCTTGATATGGGTCTGAGAGATTGCTAGATGTTAAATTTTAGACCACATGGCTGGGGAAAAAAGCATTCAATGACCAGAACACTTTCGTAAAATTAAATGTAAGATGAGGGTAGAGTATAATTTACATTTTTACGTCACTGACTCTTTACAGCTCTACCAAAGTTTTAGAGGGCTTTTTTAAAAATACCTTCAAAAAAGTAAAGTTCAAACTTCACATACACTACACTAAAAAAATATTGGGTAAAAGTGCTTCATGAGGGTAATTATGTGTGAAGAAATTTTTGCCCATTCTAAAGTAATTCCTGATAATTTTTTAATACTTACTGGGAAATATGCTTCCCGCTTTGGGTAAAATACTGCCCAAAATATTGGTTGGACACATAATTACCCTCGTGGTGGTAAAACATTTTCTCAATAATTTTTTACAGTGTAAGTGCACTTTTGGGATCTCTTATGAACAGAGACAGCAAGAGTTGATAAAGCATTTTTAGGCGCTGATTTTCATAACTTGTCTTACTAAAATCAGTATCTTTAGTGCTCAATGTTGCACGTCGCGTGTTGTTTTTAGCACCAAGAGCGCAAGCTGAACATCAGCCTCTGAAGTGCTGTCACTATAAAGTGCTTAATTTAGCACTTTCTTTACTTAGAGTGTGCTTCCCGGGATATGCAAGTAATGTTAATACCTAATTTCATATATCCACCCCTTAAAACCGACTGCTAAACTAATAGAATATGAGTTATCAATGTTCATATCTGTTTGTAATTAGTGTAACAATTTACATATATATTTCAAAAAAGGTGCACGACATTTGCTCTGGGCTTTATATGTAGGGTTAGTGTTGCAATAGGGTGTTATGTAAGTTTTATGGTTAGGATTAGGGTATAGTGTTAAAACCAGGGTTGAAGTTGGTCATTAAATGACCAATTGAAAATGAAAATGAAATTTTCATTAATGTGTGGAATTTGCAACGGAGCAAATGTCATGGAACTATTTGAAAATAGTGTCGGATCCATGTAGGGGCACATCTGCCCCCCCCCCCCTTGAGACACATAAGAAATATTTATTAGGGATAATATGACGTGCAAACCTAAGTGAGCCCCCCCCCCTTGTATTTTTTTTCTGGAACAAAATGACCTCCATTTTGTAGTGAAAATCTTTTTTTTTTTTTTTTATTGTCAAATGTTTCCCGACATAAATAACCATACATTAGAAGTGGACACCTTTTTTTTTTTGGGGGGGGGGGGGGGGCTGTTGCACCCACAAATGTAATAACGCCCACAAATGTAATAACACTTTACCCACAAATGTAATAACGCCCACAAATGTAATAACACTTTACCCACAAATGTATTAATTTCACCCACAAATGTAATAATGCACTTTACCCACAAATGTAATAATTTTTGATCGCCCACAAATGTAATAATGACTTTACCCACAAATGTAATAAATTTGAAGGGATTTTTGGCGAATCCGTTCTAAACTAAAATCCTATAGTAATGCGTTCATATAGCACAAAAGTGCAAAGTGTTTTTTCCAGACGTTAATTAAACATCATAGTACAAGTCCAAAGTCTTTTTCCAGACCCGGTTGTTTCAAAATTATAATATACGTCCAAATTCTTTTCTTCCAGACCCGGTTAATTCCAAATTTATAATGCAAGTTCAAAGTCTTTTTTTCAGACCCGGTTGTTTCAAAAATTATAATATAAGTCCAAGGTCTTTTTTCCAGACCCGGTTGATTCAAAAATTATAATGCAAGTCCAAAGTCTTTTTTTCAGACCTGGTTGTTTCAAAAATTATAATGCAAGTCCAAAGTCTTTTTTTCAGAACCGGTTAATTCCAAAATTATAATGCAAGTCCAAAGTCTTTTTTCCAGACCCGGTTGTTTCAAAAATTTTAATATAAGTCCAAAGTCTTTTTCCAGACCCGGTTATTTCAAAATTTATAACATATATATATATATATTGTGAATATATGCGCTAAGAGTAAATTGAGAATCAAGCGTAGTCTTTTCTCCAGACCCGGTTACTTATAACTACAAAATAAACCCTATACTATAGCAATGCGTTCATATAGCACCAAAGTGCAAAGTCTTTTTTCCAGACCCGGATAATTAAACAATTACAACATAAGTCCAAAGTCTTTCCTCCAGACCCGGCTATTAAAAAATGAATTAAAAAACTTCAAATCTATAACCAATTTTCCAAAGTTTCACCCAGTAAAAAAAAATATGTCTTTACCCCACACCCATTAAAAAAAATAATACTACGACCCCTACAAAACATTGTAATAATGCATGGGTAAAGCAAACATCCTTTCTCCAGACTTGGATATTATTTGAAAAAAATAAAGTAGTTTTTACAAATATTCTAAAACGAATACCCAATAATCTAATTACTGTGATATAACATGAAGACCGATTGTCGAAGATCGACTTTCCTCCAGACACAATTATTTCAAGAATAAAAAATCAATAAAACCCAACCCCCAAAACGAATCTTAGAACCAACAATCCTCCAAATTAAGACTATGCATGTAGAAAAGCACATGTTTAGAGCGTTGTCTTTATTCCAGACCCAGTAATTTAAAAATGATTTAAACAATCTTAAAATAGAATAAGAATATGACTTTGTCATATTCTTATTCTTGTGGAATAACACGAGTATTATGCTTAGTCTTTCGTCTAGACCCGGTTATTTAAAAGATAAACAAATATTGAAAAAAAAATCACAGCTAAGACCAACCTTCAAAATTAAACCAACTTAAAATGCTTGGGCTTAGAGTGTTGTGTTTACCCCTCACCCAGTTCTCTTTAAAATACAAATTAAGCGAAACATTAATCTTAAAACTTAGACCCCAGCATCTTCCAAACTATAAACCCTTGTGATAACGCATACTTAATTTGACCAGACCAGTTTGTAAAAAAAAAAACCAGAAACCAAAAAAAATTTAACCCTCTTCCAGCCTAACATCCTATAATAAATGATGCAATTAAACATTTTTTCATTTTTTCTTCCAGGCAAAGAAATTTATAATAAAAAAACAACATCAAAACTTAGAGCCCGGGGAGCATTTCATGAAAGGAGTTGTCTGACGTTTTATCCGACACTGGTAGCACTGCTTCTTAGCCAATCAACATCAAGAACAGTTGTCAGATCTGACAACTTGTCGGACATAAATGTTGATGAAATACTCCCCCAATCATCTTATTCATGTTGAACAGGCACAAGAATATGATTGAGTCTTAGTCATGAGGATTTCATTTATCTTATTTTTTTAAATGACAAGGTCTGGAATAAAGAAAACTCTCTAAACTTTTATTTATTGAAGGTTCTTAGTTTGAAGGATAGTTGGGCCTTAGATTCTGTTATTCTGCTTTAATGATTTTGATTATTTTGAAATAATTGGGTCTGGAGGAAAGACTACACCATATTTCCATGTTATTCAATGATGATAAGATTGTAGGGTCTTTGTTTTGTTGTTGTTGTGTTTTAAATTACTTTTATAATTGGGTCTGGAGGAAAGACTACGCTATATTTCCATGTTTTCAACATAAAGGGGATCGTGGGTCTTTGTTTGCTTTTTTTATTATTACTAATTTATTATTATTATTATTCATTTCTTATTTGAAAGGTCTGGGTCTGGAGGAAAGACTACGCTATATTTCCATGTTATTCAACATAAATAGGATCGTGGGTCTTTGTTTGCTTTTTTTATTATTACGAATTTATTATTATTATTATTCATTTGTTATTTGAAAGATCTGGGTCTGGAGGAAAGACTACGCTATATTTCCATGTTATTCAACATAAATAGGATCGTGGGTCGTTGTTTGCTTTTTTATTATTAATAATTTATTATTATTATTATACATTTGTTATTTGAAAGATCTGGGTCTGGATGAAAGACTACGCTATATTTCCATGTTATTTAACATTTACAAAAGAGTTGGGGTCTTTGTTACATTTCCACCAGTTTCAATTGACTGGGTCTGGAGAAAAGACTGAGCTCGATTCTCATTTTATTCAACTAGAATATCATTCTCTTAGTTTGGACTTATAATAATTTTGAAAATACCAGGTCTGGAAAAATACTTTGGACGTATAGTATAATTTTTGAAACAACCGGGTCTGGAAAAAAGACTTTGGACTTATATTCTAATGTTTGAAATAACCGGGTCTGGAAAAAAGACTTTGGGATTGTACTATAATGTTTTATTAACCGGGTCTGGAAAAAAGACTTTGGACTTATATTATAATTTTTTTAACAACCGGGTCTGGAAAAAAGACTTTGGACTTGCATTATAATTTTTAATTAACCGGTTCTGGAAAAAAGACTTTGGACGTATATTATAATTTTTTAAACAACCGGGTCTGGAAAAAAGACTTTGGATTTATATTCTAATGTTTGAAACGACCGAGTCTGAAAAAAAAATTTGGACTTGCATTACAATTTTTTAAACAACTGGGTCTGGAAAAAAGACTTTGGACGTATATTATAATTTTTGAAACAACAGGGTCTGGAAAAAAGACTTTGGACTTGCATTATAATTTTTGAATTAACCGGGTCTGGACAAAAGACTTTGGACGTATATCATAATTTTTGAAACAACTGGGTCTAGAAAAAATACTTTGGATTTATATTCTAATATACCTTGTACCTTGTAGTTTCAATCCCTGAAGTCCTCCACCAGGAAGGGTAACTCAGGGCTGACGAGAGTGGGAGTATTATTACTCTGTTTTGTTTTGTTGCAGGTTTTGCATGTTTAGTTTTGCTTTAAGTATGTCAGTGCTTTTGGAGGATACCATATCAGCTGTGAGGTTATTCCAGTGGGAGATTGCTTCAGGGAAGAAGGAATTAGCCAGTTGAGTAGTTGTGATGAACTTTGAAGTGACGTCATACAGTTCATCATGGGATCTTCTTAGTCTTGTTATTTTTCTTGTGGCATATTTATTTAAGTCAAGTTGAGTTTCTCCATGGATGATCTTATATAAGTTGATGATTCGGTGATTTCGCCTCCTTTCTTCGAGAGACATCCAGCCAAGTGTTGTCATTATGTTAGTAACACTGGATCCCCGTGTGTAGTTTCCTGTGACGAACCGGGCGGCTCGTCTCTGAACCATTTCCAGCAATTTGGTGTTCTTGACTGTGCCTGGGTGCCATGCTATCGAAGCGTATTCTAGGTGGGGTCTAACAAGTGAATGGTATAAACGTTCCTTCACTGTTTTAGAGCAGTGATAGAAGTTCCTTCTGATGAAGTTTAACGCCCTCGTACCTTTGGCGGTTGCCTGTTGTGACTGCTTATCCCATTTTAGGCTGTTTTCTATATGTATTCCTAGGTATTGATGGCTATTTACTTCCTGAAGTTGTTGACCAAGGAGTAAGTAATTGGTATGTCCTGGTACTCGCTTTCTGGAGATCCTCATGACAGTGCATTTGGAAGCGTTGAATTTCATCCCCCATGTGTTTCCCCATGTGACCAAATTATCCAAGTCTTTTTGTAGTGATTCTTCATCAGAGGGGTTGGATATTGCTCGGTAGAGTATGCAGTCATCTGCGAACAATCTTGCCGTGCTGTGAACTGCTTCTGAGAGGTCGTTTATATATAAGATGAAGAGGTGGGGCCCGAGGACTGTTCCCTGCGGAATACCGCTTAGGACTGGTAACCACTTTGATGTTTTACCATTCACTACTGGTTTACCATTCACTAATGTTTGAAACGACCGAGTCTGAAAAAAAGACTTTGGACTTGCATTATAATTTTTGAAACAAGCGGGTCTGGAAAAAAGACTTTGGACGTATATTACAATTTTTGAAACAACAGGGTCTGGAAAAAAGACTTTGGACTTGCATTATAATTTTTGAATTAACCGGGTCTGGACAAAAGACTTTGGACGTATATCATAATTTTTGAAACAACTGGGTCTAGAAAAAATACTTTGGATTTATATTCTAATATACCTTGTACCTTGTAGTTTCAATCCCTGAAGTCCTCCACCAGGAAGGGTAACTCAGGGCTGACGAGAGTGGGAGTATTATTACTCTGTTTTGTTTTGTTGCAGGTTTTGCATGTTTAGTTTTGCTTTAAGTATGTCAGTGCTTTTGGAGGATACCATATCAGCTGTGAGGTTATTCCAGTGGGAGATTGCTTCAGGGAAGAAGGAATTAGCCAGTTGAGTAGTTGTGATGAACTTTGAAGTGACGTCATACAGTTCATCATGGGATCTTCTTAGTCTTGTTATTTTTCTTGTGGCATATTTATTTAAGTCAAGTTGAGTTTCTCCATGGATGATCTTATATAAGTTGATGATTCGGTGATTTCGCCTCCTTTCTTCGAGAGACATCCAGCCAAGTGTTGTCATTATGTTAGTAACACTGGATCCCCGTGTGTAGTTTCCTGTGACGAACCGGGCGGCTCGTCTCTGAACCATTTCCAGCAATTTGGTGTTCTTGACTGTGCCTGGGTGCCATGCTATCGAAGCGTATTCTAGGTGGGGTCTAACAAGTGAATGGTATAAACGTTCCTTCACTGTTTTAGAGCAGTGATAGAAGTTCCTTCTGATGAAGTTTAACGCCCTCGTACCTTTGGCGGTTGCCTGTTGTGACTGCTTATCCCATTTTAGGCTGTTTTCTATATGTATTCCTAGGTATTGATGGCTATTTACTTCCTGAAGTTGTTGACCAAGGAGTAAGTAATTGGTATGTCCTGGTACTCGCTTTCTGGAGATCCTCATGACAGTGCATTTGGAAGCGTTGAATTTCATCCCCCATGTGTTTCCCCATGTGACCAAATTATCCAAGTCTTTTTGTAGTGATTCTTCATCAGAGGGGTTGGATATTGCTCGGTAGAGTATGCAGTCATCTGCGAACAATCTTGCCGTGCTGTGAACTGCTTCTGAGAGGTCGTTTATATATAAGATGAAGAGGTGGGGCCCGAGGACTGTTCCCTGCGGAATACCGCTTAGGACTGGTAACCACTTTGATGTTTTACCATTCACTACTGTTTTACCATTCACTAATGTTTGAAACGACCGAGTCTGAAAAAAAGACTTTGGACTTGCATTATAATTTTTGAAACAAGCGGGTCTGGAAAAAAGACTTTGGACGTATATTACAATTTTTGAAACAACCGGGTCTGAAGAAAAGACTTTGGACATATATTATAATTTTTGAATTAACCAGGTCTGGAAAAAAGACTTTGGACGTATATTATAATTTTTGAAACAACCGGGTCTTGAAAAAAAGACTTTGGACTTGCATCATAATTTTTGAATTAACCGGGTCTGGAAAAAAGACTTTGGACATATATCATAATTTTTTAAACAACCGGGTCTGGAAAAAAGACTTTGGACGTATATTATAATTTTGAAACAACCGGGTCTGGAAATAGACTTTGGAATTGTACTATAATGTTTTATTAACCAGGTCTGGAAAAAAGACTTTGCACTTTTGTGCTATATGAACGCATTACTATAGGATTTTAGTTTAGAACAGATTCGCCAAAAATCCCTTCAAATTTATTACATTTGTGGGTAAAGTCATTATTACATTTGTGGGCGATCAAAAATTATTACATTTGTGGGTAAAGTGCATTATTACATTTGTGGGTGAAATTATTACATTTGTGGGTAAAGTGTTATTACATTTGTGGGCGTTATTACATTTGTAGGTAAAGTGTTATTACATTTGTGGGCGTTATTACATTTGTGGGCGATTATTACATTTGTGGATGTAACAGGGGCTTGTTAATTTTTTCTCTACAAAAAATGCCCCCCTTTTGAAATTCTTGATCCGCCCCCTGTTTGAAAAAATATCATAGACTCCAAGCAAGGAAAGAGCGAATGACGCCATTTCCCCTCATAAATGAATAGCATGAATGCGTCTTTTCCACCTTCAACGTGTAAGAGAAAAGGTCAGGGTTGAGCGTTGGCATAATTTGGCCATTCGATGGAGCGCAAACACCGCCATTTTGGCCCTCCCCAGGTAGGTAGCCCAGCTAAATGAAAAACGAATTAGCTTGATGCGAGTGTCATCCTATAAATCATCGAAAAGAAATACTACCCTCAGGGGACGAATTAAATGTGACGGTTTTTTGTTATAAATCATGATCATTACTGGAGAGAAAAACCGAAAGAGAATAAAACGGAAAACAAAATGGCGATACGGGCGGGTTGATTTGATTGCATAGTCAAGTCAATGTTTGAATATTACGCTGGTAAAGATGCGATAATTTTTTCAACAATATTGTCTTTCTTTCAATAGACCATAATCTCACACTCTGTTTGTAGGGGCCGTACTGTATTTGAAGGGGAAAGATTACCATAAAAGTAACGTCGCATTTCACAAGGGTAAAGACCCAAACCTCATTTGCTAATTTACATTTCCCATCCCCCCTCCTCCCCCTTGTTTTCTATTTTTTGTGCTCTCTACTTTTTTTATTTATAACAAAAAACATAGGGTTGGCCATGCTCCTTAGCCCTCTCCTGATCTGCCGATGCATTTCGATTTATTACTTTCATTCAATATCATTATCTACTCAAAGATATTTATCTTGTAATGTAATTTTCTTTTCAATGAGCAGACGATAGAAGGGGTCATAACATAGAGACAGCGCGTGGAGTCAGCTCCTGAGGCGATATATTCTTTGATTGATTACAAGCTATTTGAGAACTATTATTCACCATGTTTTCAAGTAAATGAGGGATGCATAATTTGTGACCCAATGTTCTATGAATACACTCAAATCTCATCTTTTTTATATAAACGGGGAGCATGGGGAGGGGGCGGTTAGATATTTTGATGTCCGCGCACTCGGTCACCGCTTTCTAAAACACTCCTGGGACATGTCCAATATTTTCCATTTGTCATATAATATTTTAACATGTTTCATGTGTAAACAAGAAGAGTACACTAATCATTATCAAGAAATAAAATAAAAAGTGGTAAATATACCCCCCAAATGTGAGTGAAAATACAAAATGTATAATTTATTGTATTGTTTCTTCCTCTATATTCTTACAAAATAACCGTCTTTTATCTTGCCGGTTTTTTTTTTTTTTTTTTGGGGGGGGGGTGGGCGATTTCGGCAACCGAGAGCTAAAGACGCATGCACGCGTGCCTTAAACAGTAAAACCTATTGCATTTCTACAAGTGAAATATATGTATATAGATCACATTTAATCAAGAATATTAACACAACATCCATTTCTTTCCTTATTTCCCCACCCCCACCCCTTACTCACCCCCTAGTCTGCACCCTCTACTCCCAGAACACCCTGATCACCGGTGGCCATTCTAAACAGGTGTGTCTCCCGACTTTGCAGTCTTACGCCAACTACTTCCTCATCCCCTACGTAACTGCCAGCCAATCCAAATCAGACATGGGTTTGACCATCAGCAGTAGTGACTACCTGGTCTCCATGATGCCCTCCCTGGTCCCACCCGTAGAGGATTGTGTCAGGTACTTCAAATGGGACAAATTTGCCTATGTCTACAGTTCCCAAGAAGGTAGGCGGCTTCTTTGCATCTCATTTTGGCTCGTACAAGTTTTTGTTTTTTAAGGGGGTCACTTTGTCAAAAGATTTAGTCCCATCAACAAAAATGATCGACCGTGGAGGTAGAATATATTCTACCTCCACCTATAGGTCAACATATCCCTCATGTAAATTTTCATGAAGAAATAAAACAAATATGAACTCGAAAAATTATCTCGAAAAAAAATATCGTTACCACCTGATTCAAGATCGATTTGTAAGTGTTGTCGTCATTGCCAATATCGTTGTGTCAATTTGTTTGTCTCTTGTACACTGGGTGTTTTTTCTGGCTTATAGTTTTCTTCTTCTTTGTTATAATATCTTGTTTAATATTTCTGCTTCCATCTTCAGTTTGTTTAAATGATCTTGATGATATTATTGTTATCGAGAGTTTGTCTCACGGTATTTCTATTCCTTCAGGATTGCAGAGATATCAGACCCTTTCGTCCAGGTTTCCTTCGAAGCAATACGACATCACTGTTCGTCGGGTCGGATCCGAACCCGAGACCCGGATGCTTCTGAAGAGCTTTCGTGATTCTGGTCGTCATCGTATCATCTTCGACACCACAGGAAACGATACTCAACTCGTGCTAAGACAGGTTATTGCTTTTACCTTTATTTTATTGGACTTGAAAACAAAACGACAATTAATATTTTTTATGTCATCGTACCAAAAAAATAGAGGGCGCTGTAACATATTGCCACCAGAGAACACAATCCGATTGAAAACTATAGAACCCCTTTCATCTATATCTAACTGTATGACTTCGAAACAATCTAGACCTTACGCACTGGCGTTATCATGCCGCCATCTTAGAGGCTGAAGTTATTCCCTTGCATGCGTCACGGCATGCGTTCGTGATCTGCAGCTGGCGCATCTCTGAAAATTCCGTTTTCGCATATTCATATATCCTCTGAGGAAGGGCGCTACGAGATTATGACGTCATACTATGCATAAAGTCTTTGGTTGTGATATTTATTTCTTATCCTCATGAGAGCGTTCTGAACTTTCCACTAGGAATTAGCAGGTGTCTATATTCGACAAGGAATATGCACTACATTCCCGCTAATGATGGCAACATAATTCAAGGGCCAATCATAAGACCCCGGTGATCTTCAAGTGGTCCCCTGATGTCGCCTTTGTTCAATACCGCTCCTTTCATTGTTTTCAGTCTTTTAGAGAGAAAAAAAGACGTTACATCTCTTTTCGAAAATGTTTATGATAGATAGGAACGGGTGTTATAAAAAAAATGTAATTTCTTAAGTTATATTGTTTACATGAATATTTACAGTTTGTGAAATTTATTTGCAATTTCGTATTTATATACACCAGTAAGATGTATGCAGCGTCTTTAAAACCTTTCAATTATAATTATGATTGGCATGCTTTGTGATATTATTTTACATCTTAATGGTAATTTGCTTTGTTTGTATTTTGTTAACGGAAAATGAATAAGCACAAAATACATGTTTAAGGGTGCGTTTATCCGCCACTTTTTTACCCTAGAATCATGATTTGAATCATGATTCAAATCATGATTCTGCAGAATCACGATTGCGTTTAGTCGAAATTGAATATAATCATGATTAGAATCACAAACATGAAACACGAAAAAAGGGGCGTTTGGAAAGACGTTTCTGCAGAATCACGTACGAAAATGTTCGAATAAACGATACCGTGATTACAATCATGATTATATGACCTCACTGTTGTGTCGGGCTACTTTCGGTTTGACTCTTGCCAAGCTCAAGGCGCTCTATATGCTCATTGTATGTACATGACAAGTACTATGAATTCATTTCTTGTCATGTTCAAGTTCTGTGTTGGTCATCGCATCGTCCACTACTTTTCATTTTTTGGTCATGTCTTCAACTTCAAGTTCTAGTAAATGAATTAACTGGACAGACAATGATCTCAGTTGTTGAGTATACAGTATCAATATCAAATTGGATCTACGCTGAAATTCACTTCCGAACACCATTTTGGATAAACTAACAAGATGAATAGAAGCATATTGACCCTTTATGATAGAAGTAAACAAAATGAGGTATAGACTGAATTCTGATGGAAGCAAAGGAATTTTCGAGAGCCGAAACACGTGCGAAAAACTTCCTCTGTCAAACTGCGCACTAGTGATGCGCACTGGATTGGCCCGAATCTGAGGAGAAACATCATTGGAATGAAGGTCGTCTAAACGCTGATTCTGTGATATTGTGATTCTTGTTTGTGTTTTGAATCATGATTCAAATCAGGATTCAAATCATGATTCTGGCTTGAGGTCGCATAAACGCAGCCTAACATAATGTAATATTTCTGCCATACTTAGATAACCTTCAAAATATAAGTAGGCCTAATAAATGTTTCGTCGCACGTTTTTCTTAAATATCCTCCTTTTCTTCCTCTTACAGGCCGGTATGCTCGGTATGATAACCAGCTCATATCATTACCTTTTTCTTGACCTGGTGAGTAGGTATTTCACTGTTAAAATGGCTTATGAATAGCCACATTTCACTGTTCGAAATAGAAGTCTGAAATAGAAATGCTCCGAAAATTCATTTTGCAGATCGACGTTGCACTATCCTTTAAACTGTTGAACGCCTGACAGGGTAGCAGCAAATCCCAGCGTTTAAAGGGATACTCGAGGCTGAAATATGGTTTGAACAGATCAAGAAAAATCAGACAAATTAATAAATCACTGAAAGTTTGATCAATTAGTAGGCCTATGCATGACTTTATGAATATTCAATGAGCAAAGGGATGATGTCATATCCCACTTGTTATTTTTTTATTTTATGTGAAATTATGTTTATTCGATTTTTTTTGTCCTCCAAGAATAAAAAATATTGGACTGACAACTGATTTAATGCATTAGAAGAAAATTAATTGTTGCAAATTATTTTATTATCATAAGGGAGACATATCATACATATAACGTATAGAAATATGAAATATAATTTCATGAACATAAAAAATGGAAAGTGGGGTCATGACATCGTCAGCTCACCTATGATAAATATTCATGATGACGTAAATATAACTGTTTTCACACAGTATTGCTAAACTTCAAATTTCGTTATTTGTTATCAGATTTTGATGAAATTTTCAGCATTTCGCTTAATGAATTTTACTCTATTTATTTAGATATAAATATTTTCACCCAAGAGAACCCCATTAACGTCTTTTGGTTTGACGCGGGCGGGGCTTGAACTGAACTCCCGACCTCTTGGAGGTACCTTCAAGATGTAGATAAGTCAATGAACTTTCAATATAAACAAATTAAATATAATAATATGATGTCTTCAATCGTAACTTTCATGTTATCGTTTGCAGCGATGGAGTGGTTTATCTCTCTCAAATATGTATTAATCTCCATTTTTCCTTTCTGATTTTAGGATCTAGCAGATGTGAACATGGATGATTTTATTTTTGGAGGGATGAACGTAACTGGTTTTCAGCTCGTCAACAAGACCGATCCCCACTACAAGAGTCTCGAAATGATGTGGTACAAACGTCAGGCGTACCTCAGGCAAGGCAATCAAACCTTTGACTGGCCGCAGAATATCTCCACATTGGGCTACCAGAAGCTGAAGGTAATGTTCGGGAGCGTTTGATCAAAAGTTGTCCGTCGCAAAGCTGACAACTTCTCCTTGATTTGATTGGTTGAGAAGCAGAGGTGTGTGGCCTTTGGTCCCATGACATCTTCTCCGCCGACAAATGGTCCGCTCTAAATTCCACACACTAATTGAATGGCCAACCACAACCCTAGGTTTAACATTATACCCTATTCCCTAAACCTAACATAAAACCCTATTGCAACCTTAACCCTAAAATGAACGAAACTAAGCCCGGAGCAATTGTCACAGGGGCAAATGCGTCACCTGGGCCCATCTTACAAAGAGTTGCGATTAATTCGATCAATCGAAACTATGGAAAGCCAGCAAAGTCAACATTAAAAAATGCATGTATGTTCGAAAACTTTTCTAGATGTGAATGTATATCCATAAATTCATTGATTTCTTGTGATATGAACATATGATATGTCATTTTCAATGAAAGTGTTGATATTGCCTACAAACAGAACAAAACCTTCTTTCGATGTGATTGTTTATCATTGGGGGGGGGGGGAGCACCCACCATGACGGTCAATATTTTGCCTTCAGACCTATATCAATTAAAAGTATAGGCCTACATGAATTTAGATTCAGATTCAGATTCAGATTCAGATTTATTTCCAACAGAAATAACATAAATATTGATACAAATCATTTTCATACATTGTAACAAATATTTGCGATACAAATCATTGTCTTTATAATCATAGTAAAAAAACATTCATGATAATTAACATATAAAGATATATACAAAATGTGGTGCATTTCGTAGACAAATTATAAAATATAATTCAAATAGAAAAAAAAAGGTATCTGTGGAAATAGGAGATTCACTCAAAAGCAAAGCTTGTATAATGTGAACCTCCCTCAAAGAAGAGAAAAGAGGAGAGAGAGAAAGAAAGAGGGGGGGGGGGGGAGAGACGCAATGGTTGCTATTTGCCTACGGAGACTTACTGAATAGATTAAAAAGAACAAGATAACACACAGAACAAGACAAAACTAATAAAGAGTAAAATACCACGAAGAAAAAAAAAAAAAAAAAAAACAAGAACAAGAACAGGACGACAAAAGGAGAAGTAAACTTAAATAGAAACAGGACGAATTGCGACCGAAATTAGAGAATAAAACAAGATGATAAAGACTAATAAAAATAACTAATTAACCCTAATTATAGGGTACTCATTTATTGAAGGGATTATTAATAATATGCTATGCTTTATGTTGTATCATAATATCGCTTGACTTTGTTATTTTGTTCAAAATATTCGTTATCAATCACTCATATAATTATGGTGTTTGAATTCGCGACGATTATAGTTGTTGATGCTTTTTCCAGGATCATCGAGTGATTTATTCACATAATTCGTGTTTATAGAGAAAGTTCAGATTCGACCTTATTCCAGCAGATATACACAGCGATGAATGCAGAAGGTTGGTATTTCCACCCGCCGCCTTTCGAGGTAGTGCTTGTTATAGGCCTATGTATAAGAACCTCTTAAAAACACTGTTTAAAATATTAAGCACGTTCTTTAAGTCGGTCACTCTAGCAACTTTTGTTTAAGATTTGAATAACTTGCTTTAATTTTTAACAATAAATTGTTCAAAAAATTTTGAACAGCTTTTTGAAAGTTTAGACACCTTGTTCTTAAGTGACGGGCTTAAACATCGTGCCATTTTAAACAGCGTTTTTGCAGTGTTGAATAATCCAGTATTAGCGTGAATTGAGCTGGGATTCTGTCGTCCTACTCATCCTGGCTTCTCTGTACAGAAACGAAGACGAGTGCACGCTCAGTCTGAACTTACCTTGATTTCTCTTTTCGAACCGCAGACGATGACGGCTTTGTCGTATGACGTCACTCGTGTATTCTGGGAAACGATCAGCATGTTGAAGAAGAACAAGAGAATACAACTCCTAACGGTCAGAGCAGCCAGATCTTGCGGCAATCCAGGATTCAAAAAAATCCCTCAGGACAAAGACGTGCTGGAGTATATCAAATTGGTAAAGACAAAGCAGAAAAAAAAAAGAAATCCAAGAAATATTAAAAATCAGAGTACCCTCATTAATTCTGTAATATTTTTCATCTAAAGTAGATTATAAGTCATTTTATTCATAACATGGAAAGACAAAAGTGACAGATTTGGGCGGAGCAATACCTGTTTGTATAGGCCTACTCCCGTTTTTTGATAGGTTAATCATAATTATGAGTGTCTTGTCTCAATATCTATGAAAAAAAATAATAATCCAAAATTCTAGGATTAAGAAAAAAAAAACGGGTTGGGAGCAGTACGGGTGGATAATAATGATTGTTTTAATAGGTAATGATATACACACAAAAGAATCTCAATAGTAATTTATTGAGGTGATGAGAAACGTGCAAGCGTTTCTTTAGTAGTAGATTTCGTCCGATGAGTAAAAAACCAAATACATATGAATAATCAATTATTCCTATAGTAATCGCGTCATTAAGAGACGAAGGTAATTGTTTAGTGTTTAACTTTGATATAAATTACGCCAAGTGCAAAAAGGTCTTTATTTTTAAAACGTTATTCTACAAGAAGAAATCAACAGTGTGAGCTTGGGAATCAGCATTGTTCATAAATCTGTAAATACGAATGGCTTTAGAAAATATCAATATATAAGTCCGCAAATCAAGTAAGGAAGGATTGAGGTGTTACCCAGTGATAGGATAATAAAATGAGATAAAACTGTCTTGATTTTCTGATGATACAAACATTAAAAATAGATTCTACAATTATATTGTTACATTCTACAACTACATATTTTACAACTCTATTGTTTGTGAATACAATGTTTATTTATTTTTTTATGCCTAGATATCGTTCAAAAGTGCGACTGGTCACATAGAATTTGATGAAAACGGAGAGCGCGCTAACTACACACTCAAAGTACTGGCACTTAAACCAACGGGATTGCAAGAGGTTTGTAGAGATAATTTGTTTACGATATATATATATATATATATATATATATATATATATATATATATATATATATATGTATATATATATATATATATATATATATATATATATATATATATATTTATTTATTTATATGACTTTCGGGTTATATATATATATATATATATATAAATGTATATATATGACGATATAAATGTATATATATATATATATATATATATATATATATATATATAAATGTATATATATGACGATATAAAAATGTATATATATATATATATATATATATATAAATGTATATATATATATATATATATATATATATGTATTTCATTTCACAGCAATTTTTGTCAAATCATAATTAAGGTAAGCAAAAAGGAGAGTCTTACCTTAGACAAGAAACACAAAAAAGTACAATGGAATCTTCCTCCCAATGCTACGCTTGTTTTTACCACAAACAAATTGATATTATTTCATCCTTCACAAATTAAGTGATTTTGATTGAATTTGTTTTTATTACCAGGTCTCACTTTCAAGTATGTTCATATGACACAGTGCATATGCTGATCGAGGTTATCCCTAAATAATGTTATTTATTTAAATGAATCGCTCCTTGTTCGACTTTCATTATTTCAGAAAGAAATTATATTTTTCAAGGTTTTTTTTTATTGTCACGTAATCTATACCATATCTATGTTATATCAGGAGTGTGATACGGGTTTCTGAAAAGTTTCAGTATTAGTCTTTCACATACAAATATTTAATTTTGGTTGATATAAGATGAAAAAAAGATGAGCATTGAGACAAAAATATACACATCATTAGAATCGATGGCCTATTATTTGAAAGCAATTGATTGATTGATTTTATTCGTCAAGAATATCACATATGATTATAATGAAATTGAAGAATATCTTGACATGATAGCCCATGAAAGCCGAAAGGCCTATTTGCATTGGGGTCCTATTGTTAGTATAAAACATTAATATATTGTAACAACAAAAAGTATAAACTACGACAAGTACTGGAATGTGGTAAAAAAAAGTATCCATTAGTCAAATAATTTGCAAACACCTGAAGCAAACAATAATCTACCTAACATATGAAAAAAGATTATATTCTAACATACTCTACATTATCTACAATACTAGAAACCAACTGTACAAAATGTGTGATTTATACTGGTAATACTGTTCTCGAGTAGCTTCCGGTTTTAGGTGCTTCTTTAATGCACTCTTAAAGTGAGGAAATCTTTTTAACAGCTCTTACTTGATTAGGAAGAGCGTTCCAAAATTGGATGCCATTAAAATAAAAAGTGTTCCCTATATGTCCTTCACGTTTTGGTAATACAAAATTAAAATTACTATTTCGAGTATCTTGTGAGTTTTATATATAAACCCAATGGGAGATAGAAAATTAGATGTTGTTATAAATAGCAAAGTAAAAGGGAATCCTCAAAAGAACATATCGTAAAAATTAACCATTTCATATCAAATCGTCCCTCGGATAGGACGTTAAATGGAGGCCCCGTGTAGAGGAGAGTCACCACATTTGCACGTTAAGAACTCATTGCACTATTCGTATAAGAGTAGGGGGAAACCCCGGTGTAGTGGTCCACCTGCACTCCCCCCAATCAGTTATATCGGGAGGAAAGACCTGCAAGTCATAGTGATTCAGTTCGCTTTTTGCCTCCCAGGTACAGGTGACGCCAAACAAAATGATAATTATACTAAAAATAATAATATTTCTCCTTTTCCATAGGTTGGAACCTGGATGCCGAACGTGCCTAATAATAGTAACAATAATAACAGCCCTCTTCTGAGTCGTCTGGTTCTCAAAGGGGAAAATTCAGAAAGCTCATTTCAGAACGTCAATAAGACTTTCATCATTACTTCTGTTCTCGTGAGTTATTGTCACATTTATCATCTTCATTTTCATCATTGTTTTATGATCATTATCACTACTTTGGTGTTACATGAATAACGTTATCATTATCATAATTATTAGTGTTATTACTGTTTTTATTATAATAATTATTACTCTAACTATATTCGTTATCATTATCGATGCAAAATATTTCATTCGATTTGTATTTTATGGTTCCTATCACAAACTTTAATATACAGTATTTTCATAAACTTTTTGTTTGTTATACAATTTTTCGTGTCATCTAGACCCATACGTACGAATCATGTACCCTTTTAATGTTCACAGGACTTGTGTTGCAAGCATTCAAACCAGTATACTCCTAACTCTACAAACAGTACTACTAACATATACCTGTATACCATTACCGCAACCACCCCTGCTAAACTCAAAGTAAAAAAAAACTAATCAGTGATCATAATCAATCATAATCAATAATTAATTTCATACAGGAACGACCATTCATGATGTTGAAAAATGAGAAAACTCGAACTCCTGGTAATGGCCGGTATGAAGGGTACTGCATGGACCTCTTACATGCAATCAATGAACACCACCCGTTCAAGTTTATTATCAGAGTGAGAAACGACAGCGCCTACGGAACGGCCGATGACAACGGCACTTGGAATGGCATGGTCAGTGAGCTGATAAATAAGGTAATTAGAGGTTCGAGATCTTACTCCACTTTCATTATATAGTTGCTCCCTGCGCTAGACAAACCGCCGATTTGCGGTTGCAAGTGGTAATTACCCCTACTGCAGATTTAAAATAATTATTCTTGGGGAATGTTCCTTTTCCAAGTTGCTTCTAATTTAGATTTGTGAAAGGCCTGTTTTTTATTATGATCTAGGAATATTTATAGTCCGGGTAATATTTTTCGTGATGAATAATCGGTTTATTGGTTCTGGTCTGGGGAGAATCCTGAAGATGATCAGATGATGAATTGAACTTTCAAAGAACATGAAATATCATTGCATAATCAAAGGGTCACGTTTCCTCAATAATATTGGATCCGATACATTCATATTGTTCTCTAAACAAATAATAATTATAATCACAAGAGCAGGGAAATGATTAACTAATATTTCATCAATGTTTCCATCTCTGAAACTCGACATCCATCCAGGAGGCCGACATCGCGGTCGCCCCGTTGACGATCAACTCCGACCGGGAGCGGGTCATTGACTTTACCAAGCCTTACATGAGTCTTGGGGTCAGCATCATGATCAAGAAACCCCAGAACACTCGTCCCAGCGTCTTTTCCTTCATGCACCCTTTGTCCTACGAGATCTGGCTCTCCATAATCTTCGCCTACCTTGGTGTCAGTGTGGTTCTCTTCCTAGTCAGTCGGTTTAGCCCGGATGAGTGGTATACCGTAGAACAAGGTATTTTGATCGTAACGGCATCGCTTCATGCAGGTTGTCATTCTCTGCACATTTCCAGCGAAATTCTGTGTTTTGGTGGCAAAGAAGCACCAGCCGGTCACTGCTTTTTTTCCACTAGTCCGAGAATGGCAAAATTGGCACTGGCAAACTTTACCAAAAAAGGTGTCATGCATATTTACGCATGCTTTCTCTGATATCATTATTACGTTGTATTTTTCATTACTCTGTTTAACGAAACTAATTAATGGGAAATGCAACATTTGTCGGTTAATGTATCTCCTTTAGTATACATGTACTACACAATCACGGACGCTTTCTTGTCATAATGAATTAAATTTGACCAAACGACACACAAACCTCAAGAAAAAAAGTTATATTTTGATCTATGACAGATAATGCTTATCAATTCTGCCGTCACACGTTAAGATAATATTTCAATGAAATAGCACTCATATTGTATATGTCTTTACTCCCCCGAGAACAATGATCGCAGGCTAATCTTGTTCACTACTTTCGTTTTGGTTCCAGGAACTTTGTCCAGTGCGCCTTCCACAGAGGGCGAGATTGATAGAGACGAACCAAGAGACAAGAAAGCGAACAACTTCGGTATTCAGAACAGCCTTTGGTTTTCGATGGGCGCCCTCATGCAACAGGGATGTGAAGTTTCACCAAGGTAAAAATATTTGTGACCGTGGTCAATGTTCTCATTTACTCGGTAAAGATGAAGTAATCATACATGTTGCCAATACCTTTTTGTTTTGAATTAACACAAATGTATGATCAAAGAGCTTAAGGGTCGGAAAGTAATTTTGAAGATATGTCATCATACATGTTGACATGGTTGACGAACCATTTACTACAATGACTATTAAGAACTGCTAGCCAGACCTCTGTTCTAGGCTTGGTGAAGTCCGTGTTGTCCCAAATAGGTCATTAAGCTTGACGTGACTATTAATTTTTGGTAGTACAATATTTAAAACTGCCACTAATACACCATCAACACTTAGTGGCAATTAGGAAAACACAATCCTTGTTCATTTTGGCACATTAAAATATTTGTTAGCTGGAAATGAACTTCAATATTCAATATCAATAATCTAGCCTCTATGTCAGACTATGATCCATTTTCTTTACTCCTAGATGCTTGTCAGGTCGAATTGTTGGTGGGGTATGGTGGTTTTTTACTCTCATCATCATATCCTCATACACTGCTAACCTGGCTGCCTTCTTGACTGTCGAGCGGATGTCCTTTCCGATCAATTCGGCAGAAGATCTTGTCAAACGTAAAGACATCTCCTACGGTATTCAAAGAGGAGGCTCGACACAGTCGTTTTTCTCCGTGAGTATGATGGGATATCTGTGCAAAAATCTCAAACCGACCAGCAATCAGCCAGAACTTTGGGAACATTCGTCCTTGCATCAATTCATTTCATTCTTTTGAAATGATCGAAATCATGGAAATTGAAGTATCCTTGAAAGCTTTGCCATGATAAAACCATAAGAGACCCTGGAAAATAAGCTAAATGAATCGTAGTCAATCTTATCTTTTCAAAGGTTCCAGGCAAAACAAATATGATGGATATTATCATGTTGGTACAGTTACTATCAGTACTCCTTTTCTAAAACGGATACAGTGTTAACATGTTCATATGATAATAATACTACTATAATAAAAATGTGGGTATTAATAAGTCTCTTAAGACATAGCACATCTTATTGTTACCCCCTGTCATCGGATTCAATCATTCAGCCAGCACACAATGCAGGTAAGTCCTTGCATCCATTCACTAAATGAGGTGCTCACAATGTTGGACCAGCTACAAGACTTTCAAATCCTACCGAGTACTCATAGCTGGTTGGTGTTTCATCAACATGATCAAGCTGTTCGTAAGTTAAGAACAACAGGCGAACCTTTCTTATGCGCTAATTATTCGCTAATGAACATTCGATGGTGAATATCATTTAGCACAAAAGAGGATCAGCAGTCGTTCTTAAAGTTACTCTTAACTTACAAACAGCTTTATGAAACGGCCCCCAGGATGGAAAGTGACAAAATGTGGATAGACGCCTTGTCTGATTCAATTAATTATGTTCACCCTTTTTTCTCACGTATATTCCGATACAGACGTCGAAAATCCCGCTCTACAATACGATGTGGAGGTCGATGAGCAACAACAATACGCTTCCGTCACCGATGACCAACTCGTCCGTGCAAGGCATTGAACGCGTCCGCCATTCCAACGGCAAGTACGCCTTCCTGCTCGAGTCGACGATGAACGAGTATCAGAATCAGCAGAAACCTTGCGACACCATGAAGGTGGGATCGAACCTCGACTCGAAGAGCTACGGTATAGGGGTCGCCAGGGATCTCACTTTGTTAAGGTGAGTTGACAGGACTTTTGTCTTCTGATTAATTGTGATAGAAATAAAGCGAATAAGACGGCTACCATTCAAGAAATATAGATGCCACTTATTTATATATGAAGTCATTATCATCTCCTTGCAGTAATAAATAGTAAAATATTTAAGTTTGAAAGCCTTTTAAAGAAGGCCTTATGTTTATTGTAAGTGATTTCCTTGCATAAGTTAACCCCGATATACTATTTTGTTTTCTCTCCAGGGATGAATTGACTCTGGCTATACTGCAACTGGGAGAAGATGGCGTCCTTGATAATTTGAAGAAAAAATGGTGGTACGACAAAGGAGAGTGCGATCCTCAATCTCAAGCCATGGTAAGATTCTAGATTAAAATAACAAATTTTTTCCATTATTTTTTTTTATCAAGGGTGATTTATTTTTAAACACACATGAAGTGATAACGCAATTACAATAATCACTGTTCTCTTGATTTGCTCTATAAAATCAACTAAGAACATTACCATTAAGAACATAAGGAATGCAGCATGGAGAATTATAGACCTAATGCATGAAACGTCATAATCTCACAGCGCCCTCCCTCAGAGGATATAGGAATACGTGTAAATGGATTAGTCAGAGATACACCAGCTGCAGCACACCAACTCATCCAAGGCAATTGCTTTAGTTAGCCTCTAAGATGGCGACGCGATGATGGTTAATGCATCATTGCAGTTCCATCTGATACTGCTACGCCCCCTGAACGGGCTGAAGTGGATAGTGAATTTGATTGAATTTATTCTTCTAAAAAACATTAACAAAATATTTCTTTAACTTCAAGACTGAATCCTAAAGTGGCCCTAACAAACCAACTTTCTTGTTTGATACAGGACCAGGCGAGTGCTCTTAGCCTTAGCAATGTTGCTGGAATCTTCTATATCTTGGTGGTAGGAATGGGCGTGGCTATTGGCGTTGCTCTAACTGAGTTCTACTGGCGTACCAGGTCCCAGTCGAATAAAGAGAAGGTGAGATGCAGACATTCTAGCCCCTCCCCCATCCCCAAAAATAAATAGATAAGTGAATTAATAAATAAATAATGAATGAATGAAAAAATAAACAAATAAATAAATATGAATGAATAAATAAATAAATATTTAAAATAACTAAGTAAAAAAACAATGAATAAAGTTTTCAAAAACTCCCTGATAGTCGCATGTCACGTCAAAATTCCATTAGAAAATATTGTTCACATACCACTCAACATATCATTTACTACTGATACCTTCTGTACCACACAATCTTTCCGTCTATACGTTGTTATTTGTCTATTGTACCACACAATCTTCTTTCTTGATCTTGCATGGGATTATGTTTACACTAAGTTTAAACAGCTAAGGCCACTTTCCGCAGAGGGGAGACCTTTGAAGGACCTTTGAAAGACCAACAATTGGCAAGGACTTACAGCAGTCTCCAAGATCACTGAAATCTGTCATCTGTGTGGAACGGCTCTGAAAGAACCCTCAAAGAACTCTAAAAGACCGATTGATAATTGGAATTAGACTAGTCCTGTAGATATCTTTCAATGGTCTTTCAGAGATCTTTTATTCTTTTCATGGACTTCTCCTGGTCTCTCAATGATCTCTCACGAGTTTTACAGTGATCCCCGCAAAAATATTGAGAGACAATCGAAAGAACATGGAAAGACTTAAAAGAACTTTGAAAGGTCATCAAAAGACAGCTGAAAGACCACCAAAAGACCATTTTCCTGAAAGACCACTGAAAGACTGTTTTTAACCGTTTCAAAACGTTTTGGAATCACGAAGACCACTGAAAGATCCATCTGGAATCGTGAAAGGCGTCGGAGATCTTTGAAAGTTCGTAGAAAGACCATTGAAAGATCAAGTTTCATGGTCTTACAGCAGTCTTTCAGATGTCTTGCTCTCTGTCGAATGGGGGTTTCAATCGCGATCGATTTAATGGCATGTGTTGCTATTTTCAGATATCTCTATCGAATGCTTTGAAAGCTAAGATTCGTATGTCAGTGACAGGTGAGAAAGGAATGCCGACATATCCCATCATGAGACAAGTTAACACAATGGCATGTGAGAAAGCGGTAAGTTCAATTAATTTTTATAATAACTTATTCTAGCAGTTAAGGGTGCAGGGGCGCATTTAGCTTTTTTTCCAAGCAGGGGCTTTGACCGAGAAATTTTACATTCAAGCCAAAAAAAACCACTATAACATGAAGGTAATTTGGTGTGGGGCTCCAAAATGAAGTCATTACTTTTTTTTCTTGGCAGCCCAAGGGGGGGGGGGTTAAAACCCCTAACCCTCTCCCCCTTGGATCCGCCAATGGGTGTCTGATCAGAAGATGCTAAACAAAAGTTAATCTTTCTTGATGATGAAATATGATTAATCAAAATGATGAAAACATAATTAGTCTTTATATATTCTTTTAGGTTGATCGTGAATTCAATATGTAAAACAAAATCAGTGTCTATTTATTTATTTTTGACGTTTGTCCTTTCCTTGCTCAGTATAGTGGAAAAAAAACTTATAAAATAATTTTTGTGAATGTTTGTAAATAATAGCAGAGCCCGTTGAGAGAACAGTTTTCGGAATTGAAGTGGCTACCCTGGGTAAATATGCCGTTATCATTATTATTATATAGATGATTCAAATGCCTGTGGTATTTTTTATTCATATTATTAAAATGTAAAATCTGGGGATATATAGAGGGCGCTTTGGGATTAAATTACTTCGTCAGCAAGAATGAAAGTAACAAATGCTAAATGGTCGATTTAAACAAAGGCGGCGTTTGAAATTGACCGGCTCTGAAATATGATAACCTAAAAGTAATGAATTTGATTTTAAACCTAGTAGTCTGGTCTGTTAGCGGATTTATGTGGACACGGTGGACAAAAGCATGATTTTTTCTCCAGACCTTTGTTTATGTATAAGAATTAAAAATGGGGTATGCTCCAAAAAATCTGGCTGCCGGAACAGAGAAAAAATGGGTGAAAATGTCAGAATTTATGAGTTTAGATTGGTCTGATATATAGACTAGCGCCAGTGCAAAACTCAATAGCAGTGCATTATTTTGCATTGGTTTAGTTCTTGAATTCAGACCCTTTTTGAACAGATGTTCTGTTTGTCCTCACATTTCAATGCACCAAATATCTGAATGCAGATGCTAAACAAGCCGAAGGGTGGCGGTGGAGGGGGTTGAATGTTGGTGTGTATGTACATATTTTGGTCTTGGGGTAAAGATGTGCAAAACAAATTTTTTGTATGTGTTGGAATTGGTGTTGCCATGGTAACAGTGTATTATGGCAAAAATAAGGTAAACATCTTGCAGTTAGAACTACTTCCTCTGTTTTCATCTGATTCTCATGAAATTTGGCACACACATTGGTCCTGAGGTGAAGATGTCTTAGACACATTTTTGTGTGTCTTTCAGAAATCTTGTTGCCATGGTAACAACATTATATGGTGAAAATTGAGAGAGTGCATTGCCATGGTAACCACATATGATAGCCAGAAATGCAGGAAAACTCATTGTGGATCAAACTACTTCCCCTGATTTTAGTTAGTGCTCATAAAAGTTGGAAGAAATATTAATCTTGGGGTAAAGATTCATATTCAGTGTTAAAGGGGAATCCAGCCTTGGTCATAAAATATTGTGTGGAAAAGGAGAAAAATATGAATGGTGAAAGTTTGAAAGAAATCGGACAAGCAAAATTTATGGTTGCTTTAAAATTAAGATCCCTAAGACTACTAGTATGTAGATTTCAAATTGGCAACTGGGTAAGTAAATTATGACAAGGGGCGAGGCCGCAAGGACAACTTTCCCATAGGCCTTATACTTAATTATCAGGATTTTTGGTTCTCTCCTAAATCCCTATTCCATTGGGGCCGTAATGTGAACCTGGTAGTATATTGTTTTATGTCCTCATGAAAGAATGATATAATTTGTAAAACTTTTGAAAAAGACATTTTAGCCAATTAATTATTCCAGTACATGGAAGAATAGTCCTTGCCTTACATCACTATGACATCACATATGTAGCCAATTTGAAGTCTTCATGGGTATAGTGATTACCAATGTTTACAACTTTTATATATTCACAACTTTCTAATGGTTCGTCCGATATTGTTCAAACTTTGACCTATAAACCTGTCTGATTTTTCCTCTAAAAACAAGTGTTTATTTGGGTTGGATTCCCCTTTCATGTCATATAATAGCGCAGGGTATTAATCACTTTAAATAATATAGGTTCTTTTTGGGGGGCGGAGGAGGTAATTAAAAACTGACAACATAAAAATATAGAAGGTTAAAGGCCATGACCGTTAGGAACTTAAACACTCTTATTAAAAAAAGCACCCCTTCAATTTTTTTTTTTTTTGGGGGGGGGCTTTAGAAAATTGCCACATAAAGAGTAAAAGGATATTATTACGACTAGGAACTTAACCCCCCCCAAAAAAAAAAAAGGGGGAGAAAAAACCTTTACACTTCAGCGTATTAATTTAAAGCCTAAAACATTCTGCTTTGATAGAAGATCGTTTCCGGTGCCCAATTATTAATCAATGTTTTATTTTGCTTCTACTCAGTTTTTGTTCATTTCAGTTCCTACTCTGACTTTCTTACATCACTTTTTGCACTTTTGATCTTTCCATACCTTCTTGATTTGTTTCCTCTCTCCACCTCTTTGTCTCCTTCTCTAAGTACATTTTTCTTTGCTATTTTAATCCATTATTATCTAGCAACAATTATTCCATTTTGAATGCTTACACCTACACCGAAATATAATACCATGACATTCATTTTTTTCATAATCTTATAAACTCTATTTTGGCTACACTCTGTCCTGAATAGTACTATTAGCAATATTTAATGTCTAGTTTAAAGAATTGAAGAAATGACTGTCATGATATTATATTTTGGTAAAGGTGCATCAAATTCATATTAACAAGGTTGCAGCATTCAGAATGGAATAACTGTTGCTTGAAAAAATGGATTTAGTTATTTTCCGAAAATCCTCTGTGAAAATTTTAGTTTATCACTGAGTTTTCCCATTCCTGCAGTTACCACCATCTGAAAGGGATATGACTAGAATATGATTATATGTAGAGAAATAAAAGTCATCATTAAATCTTTGCTCAATGAACAGTGAATAAGTTTGTCTTTACTCCAATGGAAAATTATTTGCATTTTTTTTTAATGGCAGTCAGAGTTTGCATCCGACAATTTTGGTACTGAAACATAATATTCATTTTTTGACAATGGGAGATGTAGGATGTATAAAGCAGGGGCTGTCACAGAAATATACTGAAAAAATAAAATGAAAGAAAATAGAAGGCTAAAATCTATTGCGCACATATGTATATTTTTGATATGGTTTGTTATTGAGTCATGGATTTGCAAGCAAATTTCTAAAACAAGTGCAGAGATTTTTGTATATATTTATATTTCTATGATTAGTTGCATGATTAAAGGTACACTTTAAAATATGTCAGAAAATATATACTTGGAGAGAGAGTAAAAAAGGAGAGAGGAAACAGAAGGAGATGATGGTATGGTGAAGCTCAAAATCAAGAGTGATGTGATAAAGTTAAAAAGAAAGAGTAGGAACGGAATATGAATAAAAGACTGAGTAGGAGAATATAAATAAACAATGATTAATTGGGTACGTAAACAATTTTTATCAAATCAGAATGCATTAAACTTCAAATGAATGGTCTGAAGTGCAAAGGACTCTTCTTGCCTTTTAAGGTGGGGGGGGGGGGGCATTTTTCTGCTCAAAAAATATATCTGCCCCCTATTTTTTTTTGGGGGGGGTTAAGTTCCTAGTCAAAATCCTTTTACTTTTACAAGGTCAATTTCTAAAGACCCCCCCAAAAAAGGAGTAATGTCTCGCTTTAAGAATGCAAAGACCCCTGAGGGGCAAAGGCGTAGACTGGTTTGAGCATGGGGAGGTAGAACTAAAAGTGGTATGGGGAGGGGTGCACATCTTGGGGAGGTGGAACTAAGGTTTGGAAAATCAGCTGTTGAAAGTTGAAGGGGTACACATTTTCATTTTGCTTGCCACTGTTGGAACTCCTCTGCCTCAGCGGAAGGTTTCACATTCACCCAGTGTACCCCCAGCCTATGCCATTGAGGGGGTGCTTCTTTTAAGAGTGTTTATCATTTTTATGTTCCTAATGGCCACCGCCTTTAACCTTCTTTATTTTGATGTCAGATTTTAAGGACCAATCCCGCCCCTCCCCCCAAAACCTAGAAATATTACTGAAGGTGATTCAAACCCCCACACTCTGGCGTGAACATTTTAATGCAGAGAAGACATTTAGAATTTAATATGAATCTTTACCCCAAGATGAATATTTCTTCCAACTTTTATGAGCACTGACTAAAATCAGGGGAAGTAGTTTGATCCACAATGAGTTTTCCTGCATTTCTGGCTATCATATGTGGTTACCATGGCAATGCACTCTCTGACAAATGCACAAAAAAATGGTTCTTGCACAGTCATCTTTACCCCAAGGCAAATGTGTGAGCCAAATTTCATGAGAATTGGTTCAAAACTGATGAAGTAGTTCAAATTACAAGGTTTTTACCTAAATCTTGCCATATAATATGTTGTTACCATGGCAACACAATTTCTGAAACACACACAAAAAGTGCCTTGTACATCTTTACTTCAATACAAATGTGTGTGCTGAATTGCATGTGAATTGATTGAAAACTGATGAAGCAGTTTGAATTGTAAGTTTTTTCCCAATTTTCACCATATAATATGTTGTTACCATGGCAACGAGATTTCTGAAAGACACACAAAAATGTGTCTAAGACATCTTCATCTCAGGACCAATGTGTGTGCCAAATTTCATGAGAATCAGATGAAAACAGAGGAAGTAGTTCTAACTGCAAGATGTTTACCTTATTTTTGCCATAATACACTGTTACCATGGCAGCACCAATTCCAACACATACAAAAAAATTGTTTTGCACATCTTTACCCCAAGACCAAAATATGTACATACGTACACACCAACATTCAACCCCCTCCACCGCCACCCTTCGGCTTGTTTAGCATCTGCATTCAGATATTTGGTGCATTGAGATGTGAGGACAAACAGAACATCTGTTCAAAAAGGGTCTGAATTCAAGAACTAAACCAATGCAAAATAATGCACTGCTATTGAGTTTTGCACTGGCGCTAGTCTATATATCAGACCAATCTAAACTCATAAATTCTGACATTTTCACCCATTTTTTCTCTGTTCCTGCAGCCAGATTTTTTGGAGCATACCCCATTTTTAATTCTTATACATAAACAAAGGTCTGGAGAAAAAATCATGCTTTTGTCCACCGTGTCCACAAGTAGGGCATTTTTTACGGTAACAGACCGGACTATAGTCCTCGCGTTTCATTCAAATATCATTATTTCAGCCGATATGGTTTCCGTTAAAGCGACACGTATTCAAAGCAATGTATACTGCTGTTTGTTAGATGAATTCTGAAGTTGAACATCCGTCTGCATAACAAGCAAAAGCAAATAACAGTCATGATTTTGATTACACTGTAGATTCACAGTTAGCATGCTGATCACCACATGCTTGATATCCCCCCACCCCCTTTTATGTTACCTCTGCAATCTTATACATTTAGATATTTGTTTTTGTCTGTAACACATTATTTTCAACCATTTTTTTTTCGTATAGCTGCTGTCCAAGGACCGAGAATCACCGTCGGCTATCCGGAGAGGGCAAACATCCGTGTAATAATATCCGACTCATTTCAACCCAACCATAATAAGGAGATGCAGGAATTAGCTCTCCCCAAATGAATATATCTAGGGAAGCGTTTCATCAACATTTTTGTCCGACAAATTGTCAGATCTGACATCTGTACTTGAATTCGATTGGCTTAGAAGCACTGTTACTATGGTAACTGTCGGATGAAATGGGACATTGTCGGATAAAACGTCTGACAAGTCCTTTCACTAAGCGCTCCGACACCAAAGTAGCACTAAGTGGCAAAACTTGTTGTGGCTAATCAAAACAGTCGTTGCATGTGCACGTGTTCAACATAAATGCGCTAACCAATCAGAATGATTGTTTCAAATTGATTTCAAACACATGTGTTAACCCTACTGGAAAGAACGCAGTGTTCAACAATGTGTGCCACAGTCTGTTCACAGTGTGGAACGCAATGTGAAATCACCTTCACACTGTTACATTTGAGCAATTTAAACACTGTGAATCACATTATCACACAGTCCACTGTGTGAGCAGGAGGTGGACATGCCCTCACACCGTCGAGGTGTCCACAGACTGAAATCATCTTCACATTATTGTATTTTTTTGTTTTTGAACAATGTGAATAATGTTTTCACATAGTCCACACTGTGAACACACTGTGATCACACTGTGTGACACTGTTCTTTCCAACAGGGAACAGGCCTACGATTTTTTTTTTTCATTGGGAAAGTTTAAGAGAGAGAGAGAGCAAAAAAAAAAAAAATAGAAAGAAAATCAGCCCCATTTCAACATGATTGATGAAGAAATTCTAGTGGCGGGCAAAACACGCTCAAGGGGCATCTTCTAAAGACAAGGGGGCACCTTTTAGTTTCTGGGGAAAAGACTTATTCAAGACGGCAGACATTTATAATACTTATACACTAAACCCATTAAAGTCTTGAATAAAACGGCTGAGGTGTAGGTTAGAAATAGAAATTTTATGAACAATAATATATCCTCAAGAGATGAGATTAATTCAATTATACAAAAACCGATCATGATATATAATTTTACACAAAGGATCTTCATATATTTTTTGGTTTGAATATATACAAATTACATAATCGGTAGTACAATATATGGAAACTGTAGATTGGTAACTGAAATATAATTATGTTTTTAAGTATTAATATCATCGTTTGATTAATCTAAACATTTAAAATTTTAAACCTTCTGAAATGCATCGATTTAAAAAGCCTGTGATGGTAATAGAAAAGTGATACATGAAACAGAAAATAAATACGATTGTGAAATGAATCGCATGTAATCCATATACAAATAGTTATGAACTTCTATTTGGAAAGTGGACCTTATGCATGTGGCGTAATGATAATAATAATAGCCCCCTCCCACAGAGGATATAGGACTACGCGTAAACGGAGTTGCGGCAGCTCAGCTGCAGATTACCAACCCATGCATGGCAATGGTTTCGTCCTCTAATATGGCGGCACGATGACATCATTGCATAATGTTTCTTCCAAATGAAATGCGTGATTTTTTTATCATTGGGGTCTAACACAAGCCATGAAGCCAGCCCTGTCTTAAATCACTGTAGTATATTTTATACATGAAACGACCAAAAGGACGGAGTGTATTTTGCGGAAAAGGCTCTATAAAATACTAGGCCTAAATATTAATATTATTACCATGATGCGAGGTAATAATTAAAGAGAATAGCTCTAATACATTTGGAGAAGCACTATATATTGCCTGAGAGTTACGACATGTAGGAGGTTGTATGACAGGTTCGACAAAATTAGAGATATTTCATTTGTATATATGAAAATAGAAACAAATCAATATGCTTTGTATATTTCCAAATATGAATTTCAAACTATTCCAAATGAGTGAGACGTATTGTAGTTAAAAATCTGTTCAATTAAGCGTGCCTGCATGGCACAAAAAGCTGTGTAAGATTAAAATCAAAGTTGAAGTGTCCTTGCTCTCATGGCCGTTCGCAAAAACTTCTTGCTGGGGGGGGGGGCAGGATGCGTAAACATTTTTCGGAAAAGCGTGGGAGCCAAGCGACCGAGCGTGTTATTGTGCGCTTTTGCATATTTGAGGTTAAATAGAAGGATTTTGTGCATACTTTTTTGTGCGATTATTGTAAAAAAAATTCAGTAACAAATTTAAGTTTTTTAAGTTTATGGGGGCAACTGCCCCCCCCCCCTCCCCCGTTGCGTACGGCCATGATTGCCCTAGAATTATGTAATTTAAGAAGAGATAGTAATTGATCAATTCCATTTTCTGTTTGATTCAAATCCAACACCATTCTTTATCAAACGGTACCCGCTTGTTTCTAATATTGTATCATGTTTGTAAAATGTTTTAATAAGTTTATCTTATCTGTATACCTTTATTCTTGTTTATTTTTAAAGACGTATTATGTTCATATATATATTATAAATTGGGGAAGGGGGTTAAAAGGAAAAAGAGGGAAATGGTTTTTTATTCTGTGTTTAGTATCAACCTAAACGTTGATGACTGTTCTTGTGTATTATCTGGATGATTATATGTAAAAAAAATGTATGTTATGCAATTATGTGTAGATCAGCTGTTAAGAGATTTTTAAACATAGACACCTACAAGGTATGAGTTGAATTCCCAATTTTCGCCTGTAACGACATTGACCAAAAAGTGTAAAGTATTTCTACACCTAGTTCTATAGTGTTTGTATTGTTATAGTTCATCCCAGGTTCTGTCCTATTATACTGACATAATATTCTGCGTATTACCATGGAGAATAATGAATAATTATAAGAACATAGAAATGGAAAGAGATGTGGTTGTAAATATTGACTATTATTTTGTTCATTGCTATCTGATTTCAAAATGATCTAATAATATTGCATGTAGAATATCGATTTTAGTTGTTGCGATATCGCACTTGTGCAAAAAGTAAATGAAAAAATATATATATCTTAGGATTAATAAAACATTTTCATGTGTAATTAAGTGACCTCGACTTCGCTTTGATTAATATTTATCACGTCGGAGACAAAAAAAAGTGTAGGCTTGCATGGAGTGAAATATGTGACAGAACGTCAAATTTGCATTGAGCGGGGTCGGATCTTGCACGCATGCCCATTGTGTTTTCTCAAAGTCGCAGAGGTGGGCCTTCGGGGAAAGGGGGGAGGGGATATGGTAGGGGCGTTCACCTTATCCACCTCAATATATTGCCCCCCCCCCCCCCACGAAACTATATGTCCTCTTCTTTTCTCACACATCATGGTAATCATTGAAATCATCCCTCTCGTTCAGTGTGTGAGGGTGTGTGCGTTTGTGTGTGATGCTTTATATATATAGGGGGTGTGCGCGATTGTATTGTGTAGAGTGTGGGTGTGGGTGGTAGGGTGACTGTGTGTGTGTCACATAAGGAGGAAAGAGGGTGGAAGAGGAAATGAGAGACGGGGAGAGAGAAATAAAGAAAGAAAGAAAGAAAGAAAGAAAGAGGGGGGAGATGGATTGTGGGAGAGAGAGCTTTTGGGGTCACATATCAGTGTAAAAGACATCAAAATCTGAACTGAAAAGTAGTAAACAGTCCAACCAGTGGCGTAACTACGGGGGGGGGGCATGGGGGGGCACGTGCCCCCCCCCCCCCATCGGCTGGCCAAAAAAAAAGAAAAAAAAAGAAACGGGGGAAAAGGAGAAAAGGAAGGAGAAAGAAAGAGAAACGTAGTGGGGTAGAAGAAATTATTGTATTTTATATATTATATTATATTATATTACATTATATTATATTATATTATATTATATTATATTATATTATATTATATTATATTACATTATATTATATTATATTATATTATATTATATTATATTATATTATATTATATTATATTATATTATATTATATTATATTATATTATATTATATTATATTATATTATATTATATTATGTTATATTACATTATATTATATCATATCACATCATATTACATAAATATTTTTTTCATAAATTTATTAAACATAATTGGCTTAGGGCGTACGGAGGGCTAATGTGTTCATCATTTCTGGTGCTTGCATTGTCTTAGTAATGAGATAAATTTATATATATAATCCTGTTGTACTAAAACATCCCGTTTCCAAGTCAATATACACCAAATATAATTTCTTGCACTTCGAGTATTTATTGTTTTATGTAGTAACATATGCTTTTTTAATGATTATTTCATGATTGCCCCCTTTTAAAGTCTGAATATAAAAAATTTCCTGTCCCGCTCGCATAATTTGGTTAGTGAAATATGTATGGTCTTCGTGAATTCCTACAAACAAGCCTTAGAATGCCCCTCTTCAGGTCTGAATTTCAAAAATTTTCAGCTCGCGCTTCGCGCTCGCAATATTTGATTAGTCAGATATGTATCATGTTCATGATTACAATGACTACAAAAGGTGTTTCAAGGGTTATGTGTAAATCTAACAAAATCAGCAAGCGCTTGCATGGCGCTCGCATTAGATGACTATGGTTAGATATGTATGCTCTTTATGAATTCCCTAAAACAGTCCTTAAAATTTCCCTTTTTCGGGTTAATATATACCAAAGAAAATCAGCTCGCGCTTCGCGCTCGCATTGTTTGTTTTGTGAGAGAGGGACGTATCATGATTACAAAACTTTGCTTATATCCTTTCTTAGGTCTGAATATCAAACATTTTCAGCTCGCGCTTCGCGCTCGCATTATTTGATAAGTGAGATACATATCCGTTTAAGGACGTTCCACAGTTATATTTGTGCGCATTATGATCTGCGCATAGTTTACACTCCGCGCGCTGACGTCACAATGGATGAACAGGTATTAATTAGCTGCGGGTATGAGCTGATTTTTCTCATCTTCTGCACTTTAACTGCAGATCCGATGCGTTATTTCATGAAGCTAAAAAATTGAATTATTCCATGGACCATTCAAAAAAATATTCTCTACAATTTCAAAATACTTTACTCTGCAGTGCTGCCAAGAATCACGAATATTAGCCCGAGTTTGAATAAATGGTAGAGTGGTTTTGATTTTTTCTTCACATAGATACTAAGCATTCGGCCCATTTTTTGTGTTTTAAAAAGCACATTTGCTCTAATAAAAATGCTGAGAATTTAAGAACAAGTACATGAACCCCTATTTTTTAATGTTTGTACCTCTTAGGTATACCTTCCTCTACAACTCTGCAAATTTTGGTGAAAATGACATGGATTTTGAATAAAGTGCAGCATTTATTGTACGTTTGTAATTTGTTACTGAAATTTTACATTTTTCAGATTGGGATTTTGTTATCTTTTACGCCATTTTTAAGAACTGACAGTGCTGTTAAACTTAAAATTGCAAACAAATAGCACTATTAATAGATTTCCCATTCTAACGATACAATTATTAACTCTCTTGCGAAATTTGATGACTTTTTCATGTATTTTGAATTAGTAATGGAGGTTTAAACTCATTGTAGTAATCTTGGGCGGTCTAAAAATGCCAAATTCTTTTGAATGCGCAATTCTTAAGAACATCAATTTGGGTGAACTTTGAAGCTCTATAGCAAAAAATCAAGCACATGGACCTATGTTAATTTTTGGATATTTCGAATATTAAGGTTCTAAAGTATCTATGTGCAAAGTTTGGTGAAAATGACATGGATTTCACTTTAACTGGGAACGTCCTTAATGGCACCGTCCTTAAAATGTATCTATTAGGTCAGTATACCTGGCAAATGAGCGCGCTTTGTGCGCTCACTAAGTGACTCAACATTTTTGCTGGTGCCCCCCCCCCACAATGCCATGACCCACGGTACGCCACTGAGTCCAACCATAGGATACACACATATTTTACATGCTTAAACATGATAAGAAATATAATAACATGATTATATATATATATATAATTTTGAAACTTCACTTTCCCACAATATATTCGTGAAAAGTGGTATACAAAAACATTCGAGTGCTTTAATTGCATTGATGAAGTAATTTCATATTGGGGTAAATAATGGTATCAATATAATACAATGTCGGTAAATTATATACTTTCATGTTATGAACTACAATTTCATTATAATCGCATTACTGTTTATTTCTACTCGCTCATGTCATTACATTGTCGTCGAGTATACATTTTAGTGTAAATACGTTGTTGAATTTAGTCCATTTACCATTTCGTCTAATTAGACTAAGGGGGTGTTTGCAAGAAAATATTTGCAATTAATTGCAAATATTCTGTTGCAATTTTTACAATGATTGATCACTTTAACTGTAGCAAATGAGATTACACTCCTTGTTCCAAAGAGTAGATTAGCAATCAATCACGAATTCGCCATTAATTGCAAGATATAAGATTGATATAGAGACCAAAAATAGACTTGCAATTGATCACAAGTTCCTTGCACTACACCATAATTGTTAATTGGGCAAAATGAATGAAATTAAAACGAATATTAGACCAACTGGTTATGAGACGAAATGGTAAAAGGATGAAATGGTGATTAGACGAAGTGATGATTGGACCAAATGGTTACTGGACCAAGTGGTTTTTAGACAAAATGTTGATGGACGAAATGGCATTAGACTAAATGAAGGTAGACCATATGGTGAGTTGACGAGTTGGTATATAGTGGACGAATTGGCAATTTACCGTAGGAGACGAACAGAAGTGGGCGAAAACGAATCGAGATGTCGGGTTGTATTCCTTTTTACAAATCGTCATTTTTTCCACGGGGGCGGAAAGGGTATTGGGAGGGGAGACCACCTAAAAATCGCTTCATGTTCATTTTCCAAATTGAATCATAGAGTATCATAGAGTTACATGACTCGGGGTGTTTCACAAAGATTTTTTCTTTTTATATTATCCCTTCTTCTTTCTTCTCTCTGCTTCCTTTTTCTGCCTTTTCTCCTCTTACCCTCTTACGTTCACGCCTTGCAAAAATCATCCCAGCATGGTTAACCGCTTCGAAATGCAGTCTCGAAACGAAATGCATAGTCTCTAAAAAAAAGGAGAACCTGTCCCTGTTTTAGGGAACATTGAAAATACAATAATAAGCACTATAAGACAGTGGATAAGTCAGATTTTATGGGTAAAATGGGTATCATCATCGTCTTCTTTCTGATCCATCTACCGCATTCACCCCCCCAAAAAAAAAAAAAAAAAAAAAAAAAATATTTGATAAAGCCCACCAAACATGCCAAATAAAATCGTGTTTTTTTTTTTTTTTTTACTTTTCTATCTTCATTATGACATTATTGGAAGCTGAGGATATTCTCCATTGATATCCTTATGATATCAAATTACACTACAAAATGTTTGGGATGAAACATTCAAAATAATGCCCCCTCCACCATCTCTTCTCCCTTTTCATCTCCTCACCTCCTCTTCCCCGTTCTCCGTCTTTTTTTCTTCGCACACCAATATTTTATATTTCATTTCTTTAAAAAAATCTGAATGTGTCTCTCTTTCTACCCCTCCCTACCCCCTCTCTTCCCCTCCCTCTCCCTCTCTCTATCTCTCCCCCTCTCTCTCCCCCTCCCTCTCTCTCTCACCCTCTCTATGCAATTTCCCCCTCTCTCACACACTCTCTCCTTTTCAGCACCCCCCCCCCCCGCCTTGTTCCTCCGCACTCTCTTCTGACGATAAAATTAGACAAGCGCGCATGTACATGCGGGATGTGCTCAGCATCGCATTAAAAAAAAAAGACATCTCATTTTCCGCATCCTTACATCCATCCCTCAGACAACTTCCCATTATTTTCATTCCACAACGGAAATAGTACTTCCTGAAGGAGCACAGTTGTTTAGGGTTAGAATTCATTGTACATTTACCCTGACTTGATTTTCTCAAGCAACGTCATTTTTATATTATTATCATTTTATCTATAAAAAAAACCCCATTGGTACATGCATCTAATCCACGTTCAATACAAATTTTAATTTGTCGACGAATGTTGTTTCATAGAAAAAGTGAGTGATTACAATTTTATTTTTCAATCTAAAAGATGTTTTGCGTCTAGCAAAAATGGAGGGAAAGATATTACAATCTATTGTGATCGTCTGCTTGAGCGTCCCACTTTGGCCTTCCTATTCGGCAAGTTCGTCAACTATCATGGTCGGTAAGTTATTGCTGCTTTTTACGGAATTTACAGAATTTTGAAGACAGATAAATTTCCTCATAATTTGGTTTACAAAACACGAAACCAAAATAGTTATTGGGATGCCAGTCAGTTGCCTAATGTGAATTTCCATCCTTAAAAAAACTTCTGATCCCATTTCAAGACGGCATTATATATTTTTTTTCCTAGATGATTCACAATTATAATCAGTTAATGTACATGGAATTTTTAGCTTCTTCAAAAGGCATGAAACTATTCACATATCTCTTGCTACATATCACTATGACATATTTATTCATTAATTATATATAGCATTTACGAGGCGTCAAATATCTAGTTGCCTATTCAATGGTGCACTACATTACCAGGGCTTTAGGGCAATTCCATAAAATATGTACGTCCGACCCCCATGTATGTGAGACCTTCATGAAAGTTTCTTTTTTTTCCTTGTTCTTTTGGCTGTATAATGTATAAGGACCATGACTTGGTCAGTTTATGAAGTGATGTAAGACTTTAGAAAAATGGGGGTCGGACGTATAAAATGGTTGAATATTTTATGGAATTGCCCTCAAGTTTAGCTCCAGCTGCTAAAGGCGTTTGGAGCATTCAATGAATTAATCCTGCCCGGTACCCATGCATCACCTGTGTTGAGTGCAGCACAATATGGGTGAATTTCTTGCTGAAGGGAAACACGCCACGGTTAGGAATCGAACCCACGTTCTTCTGATTGAAAGACGAGAATTGTAACCACTTGACCACGACGCCCCCACACTGAATAGTATGTATCACTGGCGTTTAGATGGGGTGCTGTAAGTTCCATGACCAAGAAAAGGAAAGAGAAAGGAAAGGGTCGGAAGAGTGGCGAAATATGATATAATTTTCACATGTATTATGCCATAAAAAACAATAGACTGTTATTTGAAAAAGTTCAACATTTTCGCTCACTCGCGACTTTTTAGAAATGTTGCTCCACACGCTATGTTGTGGCCCCTCATTTTTGGCTCATCGCGCTACTGATACGTATCAAAAGTTACGTAACAAATTTTCATCCTGATAATATCACCGATATCATGAAAAGGAATAATATGATATGTAGATGATTAAGTCACAAATGAAGCCGTTTGCTTTGCCAAATTTCCCGAAAGTATAACTTGTATGAAATGCGATGTATAATTTTTTTTTAACCTCGGTAATTTTGTCACAAGCATGACAAGGGAGGAACTCAGTTATTATTTTTCAGCATGAAATTTATGTATTTGGGGATAAAATAAAACTTTTTTATGATTCATCTTCTTATTAACCATGCTTTTGTCTTATATTTATTCAACATACCATGTGGAATGAAATAAGCATTACCAATAAAAAACAAATAATTGAGGAGAAGATGAATATCCTTATAATCGCAGGCTAGTAATACCTTGAATATACTTTATTTGAAGAAAAAATGCTGACGTATTTTAAAAGTACAGTAATTGTCTAATTCCTGAACTAGCAGAGGGACATGCATGAACTTTTGAAGTTACTTATTTTCTTTTTCATACGCATATTCTAATTGAACTCTGTTGCTATCTTAATATAAATGTTATCATAACGGGGACATAACCAAATGTTTTTTTTAATTGTTATTATTATTTCAAGGTGGTGTTTTCGATAGATATCGTGACTTTGGTTTTGAACGTGGTATCATCGCTCACAATACCCAGAAGAATAAATCAAGTGCTTTTCAGTTCATGGCTTACGTACTGCCAGCTCTATTGGAAGATCCATTCAATGTTACCAGAAGGCGTGAGTATTATGGGATGTATTACACATTGTGCTGTGTGTTATAACCGGATTATAATGCAAGTAGTCACTATTTTAAATTGTGATATTTTGTTGATGATAACAGCGAATTTGGATGCATGAATTTATGCCTGTTTTACATGATAGTCGCGAAAATGATAAAATATATATGTCAAAACCTGCAAATATAAAAGGTGAAAATATTGTCCATAATATTTTTCGGTTTAATTTCTGTTTTTAAGATTGACTTGATCCCATATCGACTGACATGAACGAATTCGACCGTTGATTCCCCTTTGCTTCAAATTGCCACTATTTCTCTTTCTGTTTGTTCGTTTAATCTCTCTCTCTCTCTCTTTTAGGGGGGCGGATTGGGTTGATTTGTGTTCGTCTGAAGTCCCAATCCGTCTCTCTCACTACAGTGAACATTCTGTCAGTTTTCTTACTCAACCCCGATCGTCATACTTCTTTCCCCTTCTCTCCCTCTCTTGCCCCTCTTGACTCTTCATTCCAGTCTCCGTTTTGTCATAAATCATTTTCAAACTATGCATCCTAAGTCCCTCGTGATATTAGGGAGATGCGAAGCTTGCATGTCTGAGGCATGTATCTTTGATACAATCTTGTTAATATTTGATAACCGCCATAGCTCAACTCGGTCATATTGATTTCCCTTGCTACCCGACCCGGTGTCCGGATCACCGCGTTATGAAAATCCCGGATATTGATATTGATGGCGCTACATGTATAACGCTGTCTTTAACACCATTATCGGATGATAATCAGTCACAAAATAAAACAGGACATCAGCTAAAGAGCCAAAGAGATATGACGCTATGGATACAGTGTTTTATAAATTGAAGAGCCAATAAAAAATCAGCCTCGACCACGAGTGTGTAGAATCGGTCGACATTCAGTGTCAGAAAATCTAACATGCAACCCCGAAGACGCCATCAGGATCATTGGATATTTTCAAAAAAAGTCATATACCAACATTCAGGCATATAAAAGAGACTTCAATAAATCTGCAAAGTAACTCCAAACAGAAAACCTAAAATTTGCTCGCGCATGTTTTGGCATAACATGGGTACCTACTCCCCTTGTTCCTGCACATTTTCTTAAATAAATTGCACATTTTTGTTAATCTACTAAAATATTTCGTCACATTCCCTCGTTTACTTAACATGACATCATTAATGCGAGTTCTTTCTTAATGGTAGGTTCTTCTTTTTTAAGAAAATGCACGAGACATCATGTTTCATCATGTTCCTTTCTCAAAATATTTCCCTCTTCTCTTCGTTTTCTACGCAAAACTTGTAAGCGCTTCGGACTCTAGCTTGTGTCGGCGTGAATCCCAAGGGGGGGGGGGTGATCTTGCAAGGAGTCGAAGGCTTATATGAGATTTTAGAAATAATCTTGAACTCAAACTCTTGAGAGGGCAAATGACGTAATCAATCTGTTATTTATACATACATAGAGGTGACAACCTGTAAGATATTATTTTTTCATACCAAGACAGCGATCGAAATGTCAGTGGTGATGGTTAAAGCAACGTAGGGTTGTTCGACATGCAGGTTTATCGATGAAAGACAAAATGATCACTGTTTCTTACATAATCGGAGAACTGTCACAGAGTAACACAGGTGTGACGAAAATGACGTAATGGTTTTTTACAACGCACGGACTCCAACGATAGCGAAGTAACAAGAAAGGAAGTATAAAGTGTGTATCAATAAAAAATTTACCGTCTGAAAATTTTCGGGAAATTGAAAAAAAAAATATATGGAGATATTTTTAACGCGAATCACTGCTACGTACAGTTAAAAAATATATATCTCGCTGTTTAAACCCGTCACGCTAACAACAAGTTGTATAAACTTTTACACAATTGTTAAAACTTTTTCAACATCTTAAAAAATAAACAACTTGTTTCAAACTTTAAACAATTGATGCTAGAGTGACGGGCTTAAACAACCTGCTTGAAATTTTATACAGCGTTTTTTACAGTGTATAGGGCAGATAATTAATCGCGATGACCTATAAGTGTGTGGAGCGGGATGGGGGGGGGGGCAGTGGCGATTGAGGGGGTCCGTGTATGGGTGAGTAAATAAGTGAGAAAGGAAAAAAATATTGAAATCAATCTTCTGAGCTAAAGTCCATGTTCTTTTCATAATTGACGTCTCCTTTCATCTGGGTAACTATTTCCAATTTTTGCACAAATCACAATTTTTACGAAATTTCTAAAAGTGGTGCTCACTCAAGCAGAAAGAGTATCGTCATTCGCTTTAAAAAAGAGACCTGTTCCATTATATAAACGTGGAAAAGGCTTCAAGATATTTTTATTCTATATGATTATAGTCAGAGTGTAAATTCTTTTGGTACACACTGTACATTAATTACCACGAACACATTTGATATGATAAACACGTGTCCGTCGCCGAGCGAGTTGGAAGTGTTATCTGCATGAGCATTTATTAGAGTAGCATAGGCATGAACTCCATTTTCATGAAAATTATATCATTAGGTAAGTTGACCCAGCTACTGAAGATGGTAATTCAAGATTCATGTTGTGAAATAATTAAGCGAAAAATATGATGATGCTTGAGTGTTAGTTGACTCTTTGTAAAAGTGTCCTCCTGGAGTCATTTGAAGGAAGTGAAACTGTTAAAAACCCTGGATACATGTGTAAATCACACACTTGGGACTGATATGGCGTGATGGCGTTTATAATGCATGGATTATAACGCAAGCGAACTAAACGGGAATGGGGGGGGGGTAGATTGCCATGGTCGTATATATGCGAGATGATACATGATTTCTTTTGTGTCGCCGCTGAAATCGAGCTGGAAGTGTTTGGGGCATGAAAAGCTATTTTGGAGAAGAAAAAAACGTTTCTCGCTGATGGAAGTGCATAGATTACCTGGCAATTGAAGATGTTTTTATTTTTCAAAAGAACTATGTGCCCGTTTATAATTATATGAAATCATAAAGATGCTGCTTTAAATAAACGTTTCATTGTCATTTAACTTTTTTGCAGTGTTTTCCTGGAGCTATTTGAAGAAAGTTAGACAAATAGTCCTTTCAATTTTACTTTGAAAACCATGGAAAAATCTTATTTTTACTCCCCCTTTCTTTTACAGTTTTAGTCTCTTGCACACAACCACTCACACACACACACCCACTCATACCCACCTCTCTCTCCCTCTTTCGTTCTCTCTCTCTCGTCCAATTTCTTCGCAATATCCATCATAGCAACTCGAGAATTCAGACAGTTTTCGCCAAAAGTTCATAATGCCGTGGAACAACGAGTCATGTCAACTTCTTCTTCTTCTTCTTATGTTGGTTTGAGTGGCGATTAGTCATATTTGACTATTGTCGCCATTGACTCTATTAATAAAAAATCTCACTTCTCACATAATGATATTATTACCAATATGATGTATACATATATGAAATATTATTCTTGTGTATCCTTCTAATATGAAAAAGGATAATTATGGTATGTACAAAAGTTTGTCGTAACTCTTGTCAAAATGGCATATAAACAAATCTTCACCAAAAACAAACCGCTATCTTCAGCTCAGTTCCAACTAGTTGCGCTTGCCCTGCCCTTTCAAAGATGCAATCATACCGGTCAGCACGGTACATAAAATATGATGGAGAAAGAGAAAGACAAAGACAAAAGGAAATTGGAAATATTGAAATTGACTAATTGTGTTTTCGTTTTTTTCTTTGAAAAAAAAATCTCTAGTCTGCAAGCTCTACGATCAGAATACCCTAATCACTGGAGGCCATTCCAAACTGGTCTGTCTCCCGACCCTGCAGTCTTACGCCAACAACTTCCTCATCCCCTACGTAACTGCCAGCCAATCCAAATCAGATATGGGTCTGACCATCGGCAGCAGTGACTACCTGGTGTCCATGATGCCCTCTCTGGTCCCACCCGTAGAGGATTGTGTCAGGTACTTTGGTTGGGACAAGTTCGTCTATATCTACAGCTCGGCAGAAGGTAATGTGTTGTAGTGTTCTTCAGTCTTGTGCACGGACAGATCCATATAACATGATACCTCACTGAAACGAATCTTTAAAGCAGTTTACTTTAACTCTACTTTTCTTTTGTGCTTGGCGCCCTTTATCAATGACATCATTACATATTTCTGTAGATTTGATTAAAATACACATAAACAGACTGGTAAACCAGACTGAAGTGTTAAAAGTTAAACTATAATTAATTGGTTTTTATATTGACGTGTTTTTTTTCTTTGACTCAGTCACATGAAATTTTGCTGATATATTTTTTAGCAACAGACCGTTCCACTTACTTGTTTATTATTTACTCCTCTTATTTTGTATCTTTGTCAGGACTACAAAGGTACCATACCCTCTCAGCCCGGTTTCCCCCGGATAAATATGACATCCTGGTTCGTCGGGTCGGATCCGAAATCGAGACCCGAAATCTTCTGAAGAGATTTCGTGATTCTGGTCATCACCGTATCATCTTCGACACCACAGGAAACGCCACTCAACTCGTGCTGAAACAGGTATTTTACCACGCAATAGTGGGTCTGAATTTCATTAGCATATTTTTATTTCAAGAATAACCGCTTTGAAAATAATCACATTAGGCAGACGTCAACTTTGCCATTTTTTAATTATTGTAAAATTGTCTGCGTCAATCAATCTGTGTATAATGAATTAATGTAGACGTCAAAGTAATATTAAAGAAAATGACAACAAGTATTCAATTATATTTTTTACTAGACAAGCACATAGATGAAGATACAGCACTTATTTCTCATCCTTTGTTCCAATTATAAGGTAGATGCACTTGGCATGATTACGAAGTCGTTCCATTACATCTTTCTGGATCTGGTGAGTACGGAACATTTAAAATATAACTAAGAACAATTCAATACGCAACCGACTTTATTGTAAGGTTCAGAAGGAAAAAAAAGGTGCTTAGGAGATAAAGCTACATTGTCGTCTGCTGAAATAAAGGCAAATCCATGTCTGTGCCCAACGGAGAGGGCGTTTGTCAGCGGGACCAAGGACTGACACATTTAGGAGTTTAAGGATAAATTTTGCTGTTTTGCTCATATTGAAAGCTTTCCTAATTGGTCAGAGCGAGGATACAGTCACATTCTGTAATCTGAGAAGAAAATAGTAAATTTTTAGACAAATTTTCACTGCATCTTTCTATCATAAGTGACGCATATTTTAGCATGTTCTTTCTTCTTCAAAGATAGCAGCACATAATAAAATATAGTTGCTGTTTGTGCGAGGTAGTGGTCTTCAAGGAAGGGTTTCATCAGAATTTGTGTCCGACAAGTTGTCAGATCTGACAACTTTACTTGATTTTGATTGGCTGAAAAGCACTGTTGCTATGGTATTTGTCGGATGAGTTGGGATTTGTCGGATAAAACGTCCGACAAGTCCATTCATTAAACGCTCCCCAGGTCTACCGTTCGAAAAGACGTTTTAGTTTAAAACCAGTGTTAGCAGCGCCATAGAGTAGAAACAGTTGACTCGTCAGGGTTTTAATGATTCCATTCTTAAAATAATAGTTACTAGAAATCAAGAATTACATGTAAATACCAAGGGCTACTTTAAAATGGAGTTAGGGATTCGCAACAAACTAAAAAAAATTAAAAGATAGAAAGTGATCAAACTCATTTTTGTTTTTTATTTGCATCCGTCACATAACGATGTCAAATGGGACCGAGGTGATCTCTTGAAAGGATCCCTTTATAATCATGTGAGTATTTTCTTAAGCAAGTGTCACATGATTCTTTCTCTGGATGTCTGACTAAATCAGGATCTAGCTGATGTCAGCGTCGATGAATTTTTATTCGGAGGGATGAACATTACTGGTTTCCAGCTCGTTAACAAGACCGACCCCTACTACCAGAACATTGAGAACATATGGTACAAACGTCAGACATATCTCAGACAAGGCAACGTCACCTCAAACCCAAGTTCGGCTTTGGGTTACCTCCCATTAAAGGTGATGTAATTCATCATTATTCATTTATCAGTCAATTAAATCGATCATCCATTGTTCGTTTATTCATTTCATCCATCATACATCCCTTCAGAAATTGATAGTCAAATAGTATATACAAAATACAAACGTAATTCCGATGAAATTGCTGTTTTTCATTTAAAAAAAGGGTTTTGGAGGGGTGAATAAATTAAATTGTAGCAATCTCACTTATCATGATTATCATGGTTGTTTTTGTGTTACATTCGAGAACTGGAATGATTGGTCTTAATGATACATTAGCATTCAATGTGTCCGAATCAAGTTCCCCTCTTTCTTAGAGAGTCATGTTATCAACAACAATTCACCTTTTATTATTTTTTTCTTTCATTTTTATGGGGGTGGTCACTCCTAACAATTTCTGAATTCTGATTATCTCAACTTTGAAGAATGATTGTCTATCGCATAAAGATTGTCACTTCGTGCATATACAGACACCTTCGAGTAACCAGGTCCCGGGGAACGATTTTGAAAATGCGGGGGGTGAAAATATATACCATCACTATATCATGGTAATTTTTACGTGTTTGTAGATGATTATAAAATGAAATAATCAACTTTATTGTGTTGTAGACGTTGACGGCGTTGACCTACGACGTCACGCGTGTGTTCTGGGAAACAATCGTTATGCTCAAAACGACTGGTAGGTTACCTATCCTGACGGCCAGGCAACCAAGGTTGTGCTCTAGCGCAGGATTTTTAAAAATCCCACAGGACAGAGAAGTACTGGAGTACATCAAAAAGGTATGTGTCCCAAATGGTTCCATGGCATTTGCTCCCGCGACAATTGCTCCAATGGAAAATCTGCACTTTGAGCCAAACATTAAACCTAACCCAGTATGCCCCGCTCTGAGATATCAAGACCGGGGAGGTCTTTCATCAACATTTTGTCCGACAAGTTGTCAGATCTGACAACTTTCCTTGACTTTGGTTGGCTAAGAAGCACTATTACTATGGTAACTGTCGGATAAAATGGGACTTGTCGGATAAAACGTCCGACAAGTCTTTTCATGAGCAATTGTCGCAAGAGCAAATGTAGTGTCACCGTTGCAAATCACCCTAAAAAATTGAAAGTTGATAATTATGTAGTTTCTGGGAGCATTAACATCAATATTATACGTCTGACAAGTTGTCGGAACTGATAACTTTCCTAATGCCTCGTTCCCACCGTCGTGTGATCCGTTACGAACACCATGATTGCTACGATCTGATGCGGTCACTACGATTAAGACCACGATGTCAATCGTGCCACGGATCACGACAGTGGAAAAAAGTAATTAATTTGATTGGCTAAGAAGCACTGTTACTGTACAGTGTAACTTTAGGATTAAACTTTTAACAAGTCTTTTCATAAAACGCTCCCAGCTTATTATATTAGCCTTTATACATGCGACGTCATAATCTCACAGCGCCCTCCCTCAGAGGATATAGGAATACGCGTAAAAGGAGTTGTCAGAGATGAGCCAGCTGCAGCTCACCAACGCATGCAAGCCGATCGCACCGACTTCTAAGATGGCGGCGCGATGACGCCAAGGCATAGGGTCCATTGAGGAAAAGTCTCTTTCTATTGAGTCTCCCTAAAGTTAGAAGTAGTTCTCCCTTGACGCAATTTAATTTGTTCCGAATAAAGTAGGATAATTGCATGTTAATACTCCTTACAACACATTTGTTTGTGTTGTCTTCAATTGGGATTTTTGGATAGGTGCGGGAGAAAAAAAAACACGATTTGTACTCTACATTGTGGATGTGTCAAATTCAAATTCAACATTCTTTAAAAAAGAACCGTATTTTGCTATGCCGTAGTCGGCTGCATTCGAATGGAACATTCGAATTGAACATTGCAAACAGAAAATAATCGAAACATCAAAAATCAATATATCAACCAAAGGAAGTAGTAAAAACAATATGCAATGGATGTAGAGGATGGCAAAGGACAAAACCTATCGAGGCCAGTACCCCTAAGATCTTCGAATTGCTTGGAAAAAATGGTGATTAAACAACTGCATCGAAAACATAAACATACATAAAAAATAAAAAGGAACAAACAAAAACATTATTCTGTCTTTTTTACAAGTAGATAGAGAATTGACAAGATACTATTTATATTTATGTTTAAAAGACGGTATAATGATTGTCAAGTTTTGATTTCTTTTTGGCAAATCATTCCAGATGACAGGTTCTGCGTATCTCTAATATTCTAAAGCTGTCTCTATTGTTTGACTTTTAGCTGTCGTTCAAGAGTGCAACTGGTAACGTTGAGTTTGATGAAAACGGTGAGAGAAGCAATTACACACTCCGGGTACTTGGACTCAAACCTTCAGGGTTAAAAGAGGTTTGGACTAATATCATCATTTTTTATTTGAAATGTAGAACAATCTGCGCTGAAATTATTTCGTAATTCTCGTAATGCATCTTTATTTCTTGAAGTGCCCTGATAAAAACATCAATAACTTCATGCTTGATCTAGCTTCGACCTCCTTATTAATGTTTCTTTATGAAGCAAATTTACATTTGATTAGCATATTCTTTATTTGATATACTACCTGACAATAAGTGACAAAGCTTTTGGAAATTAAGATTTTCTATATTCCTCGCGTAATTCACCAGAAAGCTTCTATTACTGGACTTTACTAGTCTTATCTCTTTGTCACTGTTTGAAATCAGTTGAAATCACACCTTCGGAAATGTTGAGCATGAATGCAGGGGTGGCGCAAGTGTATTTTTATGGACCGTGGTGACGACATTTATTTTCTCTCGATCGAATTATACAGGGGTATTATAAACCTATACACTGCTATACGAATTATACAGTGCGTCCCAGAAAAAAAACGAAACCGAGATTAAGCGATGATTTATCATAACTTAATCACGAATACAATAGACAAATGACCTACCAATGTAAAGCTTAGAATCTCCTCTTTCATCTGATATTTCTTAGATTATTCCTCATTCACGCATGAGTGAGCAAAAACAATTTGAAGAAAGGATGCCAAAAACTCATTTGGCGGGGGGTATCTGAATTTCAAAAAGAAAATCACATGCCTAAAAAGTTCAATATCTGCTCTTTTATTTGATACCTTAATCACAAAAAATTGTCAAGAAGTAAAAAAGTTATGTTCCCTCGAAACAATGCTTGTATTTCCAAAATTTCATTAAATATAGTGTTTTCACCGGTTTCCCACAGAAGCTATCGCATGGTTAACAAAAGAATTAATGCATGGCTGATCGTCAACAAAACGGAGTGTCAAGTGAGTTTGAACGCTAGCCTGTAGAACCTCTTCATTTTATGAAATTATTGAAATTCAAGCCTTATTTCAAATAACCAGAACTTTGTTATTTCTTGACCATTTTCGGTAATTGAGGCATCAAATTAAAGAGCAGATATTGAACTTTTTTAAAATGTGGTTTTCTTTTTGAAACCCAGATACAGCCCGCCAAGTGGCTTTTTGGTATCCCCTCTTCAAATTGTTTTTGCTCACTCATGCGTGAATGAGAAATAATCTAAGTAATTTCAGATGAAAGAGGAGATTCTAAGCTTTACGTTGGTAGGTCATTTGTCTATTGTATTTGTGATTAAGTTATGATAAATCATCGATAAATCTCGGTTTCGTTTTTTGTGGGACGCACTGTATATGCCTTAATATATAATACCTTCCTTTTATGCAATTTTTCTTCTCTCTCCCATGTCATTCCTATTTTTCTTATTATTTTTCCTCGTCAGTTTTTGCAGTACTTGAAAGCTAAAAGGGGGCGGTCTTCCCTACCCCTCCCGTGACGATTCCCCCTACATTTTTATATAAATGCATCTTTCAATACCACGACAATCAAGCTTTTCTCCATACGCTAGCACATGATAGAAAATATTAACAAAATTATCTTACCTATTTTCCAGCCTGAGATGAGACGTGCATGGTTTAAGGAGCGCTTTCCCTTGGTATATTGTATCTGTAATCTAGATGTTTCAACAAGTTTTTCCTCAACATCCGATGTCATCATTCTTTCCCATTCCTCTGTCAATGCCATCATGATCCCGTGTCAATCTTGACCATTGCAATGGGTTCACCCTTGTCCATCTCAATTGAAAATGATTAACGTAGTTATCCCATCTTTTTACCTTCATGGTTGTACTATTCACTTTGTGCACTCTACCCTCCTCTGCTCTTTGTTATATGTTGTTCCCAGTTCATTCGAGATCATTATTAATACAATACCATCTCGGGGCCATATTGTTTTTGCAAGAATAGTTGGCCCCTCTTATCCGGCTCGATCCGGGCCCTCAGTCACAACGAGTCTGTTAGTGGGGGGGGGGGGGGAGGTTGAAAATTGAAAATTGTGATTGACTCTCTTAACTACTCAAATTCAACATTAAAAATATTATTTCACACTGTATTCCACACTGTGAACACACTATATGATTAAACACACCGTGTTCCACACTGAACGCATTGTGGAACTCACTGTGTGGCACGCTGTGGAACACACTGAACACACTTTGGGACACGCTGTGGAACACACTGGGAAGCACACTATACACACGGTAAACACACTGTGAAAGACATTGAGGGACACACTGAACACACTGGGAAACACTGTGAGACTCACTGTGTTCCGCGCTGTGAACACAATGTTCCACACACTTGTGGACACACTGTGGAACACTATGTTCTTTACAGAAGGGTTACTCATTTCTCGATCCACATCATGTTTTTTGTTTCCTTCCTCAGGTCGGTACCTGGCAGTCGAACAACAAAACCCGTCTCACCATCAACGAGGAGGACCCGAAACGCTTCTTGCAAGACATTAATAAGACTTTCATCATTACTTCTGTTTTCGTGAGTCATATCACTGCATGGGAGGTGTTTGACACTAGAGTAACGGTCAGAGTTGGCCATTGATGGTTGACTGACTGTCTGGAGTTTCTGAACGAAAATATTGAGTTCTTGTCTGTTCTATCGTTTACAAAGTCTACAGTATATTTTTTTGCAGGAGTTTCTGTATTTTATTCATAAATCAATAACAAATGAAAAAAACTTGATACAATAACAATGACATAAATGAGTACATTTTTTGCGTGACAATCGAAAAGATAAATAATGTATAAGACTGAAAACTGCATAAATAAAGCATGTAAAATAGTATAAGTGGAGCTCACTTATCATGGTCCACTACTGCTATAAGGCAACAATTTGGTCCTGAACGATGAAAGGGAGTTTCTTTTTTTCTCAGCGACGTACAGTGGGTTCAAGAACAGAGAGCGTGTATTGTCAATTGCCCTTCGTGACAATGAACAGCCTAGAAGCCTTTACCGAAAATTGGTGAATCAGAACCGCACTTTCCTCCTGGACTATGGTCATTATTTGCATCTTTTCGTCAGCTCTGAAACTTAAGGCGAAACTGTTGTTCCGGTACACCAATTTTCGACAAAAACCTATGCAGTTGTTCTTGGTCATATGACTGTTATTTTCAATTACATTTACTGTGTTTTATTAATCTCCCGTGCATCGAGGAGTGAAAATTCCCGAAAGACGATCAGGTTGAGCGTCGCTAAGAGTCCTGACCGACACTTGACTGTTACTCTAGCATGTATAGTGTGAACGTTAAAATACCATGCCGGGCTGCTGTTTCAGGTTACACTTCAATCTATTCGGCCATATTATTAACATCGACCTTTTACGGCATATTTCGTAATCCCTGATTTCACGTAAAACATCATCTTCAAATTTGATTTCGATCACATGCAGTTGTCAAGGGTTGGCCTTGGTTGCCATAAAAACTGTATAATTTCGCTTTGAAAATTTAATATTTGCAGTAATAAGTCATGATATGTTAGGTCGGAGCCGTGTTAGTTGCTCAAGGTAAACCCTTTCATTTCGACATACCATTGGGAACGGAATTACAATTAATTTCATTGTGTTGCTTATACATGTGTAATTGAGTTTTGTCCGACGTGCATTAATCAGATATGATTATTTACGTCTGAGACCGACCTTTAACGTCACCCTTCTAAAGCCATGACAAGGGCTCGAACCTCTGCATCACTTTGTAACTTCCCCAGGCGCAAGCCATAACACCCAGTTATATCAAAATAATGAAAAGGCACAACAATTATATTTCTTGCAAAAAACGTCATCCTGGTCATAGAGGTTGAATTTAACAATGTCATATGTCATTCTAATGTGAAAACTTAGAAGATTTAATACGTCAGGTATGTTTGGAAATATCAAAACACTTCTCTATAGATAGGCTACTAGTAATTAAACCAAGGTGACTCGTGACAAAATGAGAGATATTATCTTTTTATACAGGAGCCACCATTTATGATGCTGAAGGACGAGAAAGATCAAATCCCCGGCAATGGCCGGTATGAAGGATACTGTGTCGACCTCTTACACGCGATTAACGAACACCATCCCTTCAAATTTATTATCAGAGTGAGAAACGACAGCGCCTACGGAAACGCCGATGAGAATGGAACATGGGATGGCATGGTCAGCGACATAATGACCAAGGTCAGTTTATATCGGGCATTCGGGATCTGGGGTCCGTTTCTAAAAGATATACAACTATGGCAACTAGCCATTGTGGCAACTGCCATGCTAAAAGATAAAAGGGCTCAGCAGCTAATCAAAATAAAGGTTTCTGTGGTTGTTTCAATAATAAACAAATGTATAACTCTTTATGAAACGGTTAGAAGATATAAGTCGTCACATTTAGCAAGGGAGATTTTGCGAAGCACGGCCGGAAAAGCTTACATTTTTTTGTGTGCACAAAAGCGCTACAACATGTTCTTTTAATGACAGATGGCGTCTAAATTTATCACACGACAAAGGCCTTTCTCACCAAAGGAGACGCCTCCAACATACAATTTGTTTCGGCTTAACCACTGAGACATCTATGCGACATTCACAGACGTCTCCTGACAAGATGACAAGTACTTTGTCCGACAGTTGCGGGGATGTTGCTGCAGAGTCTCTAAGTAGTCATGGTAGTCGCTGCGTTGTCTCACAGACTTTGATTAGGTGCAGCGACGTCTCAAATGTGTTTCCGAGACGTCGTAGCGACTACATGGAGATTTTGCAGTGAGTGTCGTGCAAAGTGCTTACCTTGTCTGGAGACGTCTCTGAGATGTCACAAAGACTTCTCCTTGGTTAAGAAACTTTAATGTTGGAGAGGTCTCCTCGGCTGTAGCATCTGAGACGTCGCAGAGACTCAAAGAAGGTCATGCATGTCTCCGTGACGTCTTTGAGAGTTCCCTCTTACTTCGCCGAGCCATCAGAGACGCATCAGCAGTCGGGGGAATTCTCTGCAGCTGATGGAGATGTCTCGGAGACATCACCAAGACTGGAAAATTTCTATAAAAAACAAGCATGTTCTATTTTCTGAAACCCCTAATTCTTTAGCAAATGTCTCGTAGGCTTTGCGGAAACTTTTTTGCAACTAGCTTAATCTGGAGTCGCAAACTACACTCGCGAACTAGTTGCAAGCCGAGTGTGGTACCCCAGGGTGGTACCTCCTCAAGGGGAAAATGATGCACCCATAATGCAGGAGCGAAAGGTTGCTTAGAATTGAAACATAACCCCGTGATTTGCATAATTGCTCACGATTGATTACATAATTGAAACCGTTTTATAATATGGTTTGTTCTTGATAGGCATACATCGTATTTGTACGTCGATTTTTTTTAAGCAAATGCAATAAAACTACAGACGTGGTGCTATTGATAATGGTTACATCTTTTTATTTTTCAATACATGTTTAGAAGGCCGACATCGCCGTTGCACCGTTGACCATCAACTCTGAGCGCCAGCGGGTCATCGACTTCACCAAGCCTTACATGAGCTTAGGTATCAGCATCATGATCAAGAAACCCCAGCACACCCATCCCAGCGTATTCTCCTTCATGCACCCTCTGTCCTACGAGATATGGCTCTCCATCATCTTCACCTACCTTGGGGTCAGTGTGGTGATGTTCCTCATCAGCCGGTTTAGTCCTGACGAATGGTACCCTGTGGAAAAAGGTAATTGACCAAATGCTGACGTAACACTAATGAAGCCGACTCCAGACCGATCAAAGAAAATACCTTTTTTTGAATGGCTCATCATCGGTCGGTTTTGGGTCGGTCGTCTTAAGTATTACTGTAGCATAAAGATGGTCGAAAACCCAGAGACGCACCAAAGTTGTGCAATCTTTTAGGATACAGACCTATGCAGTTGTGTTGCCATAACACCCCCCCCCCCCGCAAAATAAAAATGAAACAACCTGCAAGAAGAGGTCATTGTGAAGTAGAATTGACTTCGTTTATCATGGTGTATATTGCCTAAGGCCTAAACGTTTACGGGCCTGAATAAGAGAACCGATAACATTCATGATGTCCTTGTCAATCATTAATCTTGCCTTTTAGTACAACAGTGTTGCAAATATATTGAGTTCACATAAGATAAGATCCCATGGTATCTTGCATGATGTATCACAACCTCTATGCATTTCTCCAACATAGTTCAGTCCCCGGGGGGGGGGGCACTCGACCAAAAAAGTGGTAGGGGTGTGCCGCGGGCGAGACAAAAAACGGGGGCCTTGGAGCGGGCTCATTGTAAAAAGGAGGGTCCTCGGAACGGGCTTCGGAACTACAAATGTTTGTGAAAACGGGGGTCCTTGGAACGGGTCGCCTGCGTGCGAGTGCGTATGCATCCCTATGGAACGTACTTGCAGCTAGCCCGGCGGCACGACTGACGGGCGCGCTAGCGCAGAGGCGATGTTCGGACAGCGAGCTGCGGCCGCTTTTCACCAAAATTGCGACCGGAACGGCGTAACAGAAAATATGCGAAGCCCTGGAGCGGTTTTTTTTTCTTCTTTTTTCTCGAGAAGAAGAAAATGCTATGCTCTGGAGCGGCTTTCTTTGTTCTTTTTTCAATAAGACAAAAATGCTATGCCTCGGAACGGAAATTTGAGTGTAAAAATGGGGGTCCCCTCCGCGGCACATACCCACTATGCATTACATACTGAGTGCCCCCCCCCCCCGGGGTTCAGTCGCTTCTGAAACCAGAAATCTTAGTATCAAGATAATCAAATATTATTCCTCTTCATCATCTGCAGGATCTTTAAAAAGTGCACCCTCTACGGAAGGTGATCTAGATCGTGTGGAACCAGGAGACAAGAAAGAGAACAACTTCGGAATTCAGAACAGCATGTGGTTCTCTCTGGGCGCCCTTATGCAGCAGGGCTGTGAGGTATCTCCAAGGTATGCGCAATAAAAGAGGGGTATTGTTGCATCAATCTCGTGTTTTCTCTTGTTTTATTGTTGGTTATTTAAAAGAAGAAATACAAATTAAGTATACTCTGGGTGTTGTCTCGAAGAAACTTTTGATGACGCTTGACAAAAGTTTTTCCAAGACCCTTTTTCGTAATACGACCTTTTATCTTTCCGACATTTTAATTAACCGTTCGAGATTATCATTGACAAATGCACTGCCTTACTAGAATCCTTGCATTTGACTAGGGGCAATTTTACCCGTAAAATTCAATAAAAAGACACTCTATCTTAGGATATCTCGTTTGCCAGTCATGTCTTATAACAAATTGCTTAAAAAAAGCTTCTCCCTATAACAAAAATGTGCAGAAATCTTTGAATTCTAACTTTTGATATCAAATGGTTGTCCTCCCCCCTCCAAAGCATATGCGTAAATGTATGTTTCATCCTGTTCTCTCGCATATCTTTGAAACAAGTTTAAACCCTCCATGGTTGCCCAAACACTGATAAATCCACTTTCTTTTCTTTCCTAGATGTCTTTCGGGCCGAATCGTTGGTGCAGTGTGGTGGCTCTTCACGCTCATCATCATATCGTCTTACACTGCAAATCTCGCTGCCTTCTTGACTGTCCAGAGAATGTCCACCCCTGTCAATTCGGCCGATGATCTCGTCAAACGCAAGGACATCTCCTATGGTATTCAGGGGGGCGGGTCCACCGAGAATTTCTTTTCCGTGAGTAGTATACTTTTCCAGAATCCGAAACACACAATTTTAGATGAGGTTGAAATACAACTCCCAATGCGGAGGAAAACTTTCCTCTCGGATTTTCAAATCGCACCATTTCAGTAGCATTTCAGGCAAACGGTATAACTTTATGATTTCAAGATCCTATAGCATTTTGCCACTTTCGGTTTAAATAAGTATTCGGTATAAGAGATAAATAATAATAAGAGTGCAGTTCTTGATAGACGCACAACACTTACACGTTTTGAAATTAAAATTAAACCTTATATGGCTACGAAACCTTGGTATACAGAGTGATAATTATTTCAAACATAGAATGATAAAGAAGATCCACTGAAGACATCGAGGAAAATGCCATCTACAACTTTATCAACGGTTTTCAACTAGCATAACTAATGCAATCATTTAGTTTGTGTTCCCTATGTGGCTATGATTACTACTTATATAGTGCTTGATCATAAATCGGTCGCTATTCTAACCCTAATGCTGACAAAATAGTTTTTGCTTGAAAAAAAACTGCAATTAACAGGTTTTCTATTTAAAAAAATGTTTTCCTCTTCGTTTTATATCTGGCTGCATGTATTACGAGATAGTCATCGAACATCCCACTATACATGACGATGTGGAAGTCAATGACCTCTGCCCAGCCGTCGCCGATCACGAATTCGTCCATACAGGGCATCGACCGCGTCCGCAACGCCAACGGCAAGTACGCCTTCCTGCTCGAGTCGACGATGAACGAGTATCAGAATCAGCAGAAACCTTGCGACACCATGAAAGTGGGATCGAACCTCGACTCGAAGAGCTACGGGATCGGGGTCGCCAGGGATCTCACCATGTTGAGGTAAATGGTGATTGTAAAACCCTAATATACCGGAGAGAGGGGAGGGGGCAGAGAGGGTGTATGAGAGAGGCTGGGGGTGAGAGATAGGGTGATGCTTACTTTGAAACGGACCGGCCGGTCAGTTGCACAATGTTTCAGACCATCTCTCAATTTGAAAAAAAAATAATTGTGTTTTATGATTATCAACAGAGAGAGAGAAAGAGAGAGAGAGAGAGAGAGAGGGGGGGGGGGTTGATCCCCCTATGACTGTACGAGAGACCTAAAATCACCCGCTGTAATATCCCGTCTATATCAACGAGAGTAGATGCACACTTGATTTATGCTTTAAAGTAGGTTAAACTACGTATTGGCCTACCGATATAATACAAAGAGCACGTATTCAACGGTATAAAAAAATGATGATGAATCTCATAAAACATTAATATGTGCACACTGGCAGATAATATGCAAATTATCTGGTTTCAATTGGATCCATTTGGGTAACTGGAAAATTTCCAATTGGAAATCATTTCCAGTTACCCAACTGGTAATTCCAGTTTTATTTCTAGTTACCCAAATGGTTCCAGTTTTTTTTCCAGTTACCCAACTTGTTCCAATTAGAATTCATTTCCAGTTTAATACCCACCTCTCCAGTTAGAAGTCATCTCCAGTTACCCAATTGGTTCAAGTTAGGATTTCCAGTTACCCAACTGGTTCAAGTTAGGATTTCCAGTTACCCAACTGGTTCCAGTTAGGATTCCCAGTTGCCCAACTGGTCCCAGTTACCCAACTGTTCCAGTTAGAAATCACTTCCAGTTGGAAGTCATTTCCAGTTACCCAACTGGTTCCAGTTAGAATTTCCAGTTGCCCAACTGGTTCCAGTTAGGATTTCCAGTTACCCAACTGGTTCCAGTTAGAAATCATTTCCAGTTGGAAGTCATTTCCAGTTACCCAACTGGTTCCAGTTAGGATTTCCAGTTGCCCAACTGGTTTCAATTGGTTTCAACTGGAAATTGTTAAATTCCAGTTAAAACCTATTAAAACCAGTTGAAACCATTTCCAGTTACCCAACTGGTTCCATTTAGGATTTCCAGTTCCCCAACTGGTTTCAATTGGTTTCAACTGGAAATTGTTAAAATCCAGTTAAAACCAATTGAAACCAGTTGGAAATCCAACTGGTTTCAATTGGATTTTGGTCCTGGATAGCACGTTAACTTGGAGCGCGTGATCTGGATGTGAGAGACGGTGGAGTGAGGATTAGAAGGTTCTGTCAATGGCCTTCTTGAATGAGTTTGTTTATGTTGAGTTGAGGACAGCGTCACTCAAGTGATTCCACTCAATGATAGTGATTTTGTAATAAGCTTTATTTCATGTGAAATTCCATTCTAAAATGTAAAATATGAATTTATTTCTTTCAAAAGTAGAGAAATGTCAGTATTACGTAATGTGTCGATGCTGTTTGAATAGAATTTGACTCTCATTGCAATATGATATTTCAATAGAGATGAATTGACTCTGGCTATACTGCAACTTAGCGAAGATGGCGTCCTTGATAATTTGATGAAGAAATGGTGGTACGACAAGGGAGAGTGTGAACCTGAATCAGAGTCAATAGTAAGATTTTAAATTTGATTTAATGTATCAATTTTAACTTAACTTGTTAAAAGATCTTCTCTGAGTGGGATACTAGCTGTCTTAATTTTGATGACATGTTGATTCTTTGTCTTGTCGTAGACCAAGATCTTATCAAACTCTCTAATAATATGTGTTATGGATCTTGCTTTAACTTTAAAATGACAAGATTATAATTCTTCTTCTTCTTTATCTTCTCCTTCTTCTTCTCCTCCTCCTCCTCCTCCTCCTCCTCATCATCATCATCACATCATGACGACGACGACGACGATGATGATGATATTACTATTATATATTATCATCAAAACTGTTCTTTAATTCAATTCAATTCAATCCTATCAAAATAGAATATTTTTAAGGCAGATGCTTGGGTTTGGTCGAAGCTCAGTCCTCTCAATCGGCGCCTTAACCATAAACATCATTATCATCGTCATTATTATGAATGCTTATACATAGTAGAGCGGATAAGCCGAACAATTGTGCAAATTATGACTAAAGCATGAAACTTTCACAAGTATTAGTATATGCCGTAAGATTTATTTTAAAGATGGGAGGTAAATTTATAAATGCCATTTTCGGCCGTTGCCATGGCAACGGATTAATTTCTCCAAAATCACATACATTCCCATGTAAATGGTAAATAAACATAATATAGATGACCAAAATGATAATTTTCAGGCTCCCAATTGAATACATATGAAATTTAGAAATATTCAAGATCATCAAGACAGTCTCAATTGGTCCGTTGCCATGGCAACGGCTTGTTTTTCCCCAGAAAAATAAAAATTTTGATTAAAAAAAAGTTGTAGAATATGATTTATCTTTAATTTCCTCTAATTCTACAGTGCTTAACAAAGATATTTTGGTTGCTAAATGGGTAAATTACATCTCAAGCCATTGCCATGGCAACCAAATAAAATCTAATTTACAAAAATAACATGGTTGACAAGACAATGGACAGGTGGAAAATACAAGTGGAATTGACTTAATCTGTCTGCTCATGTTTTGACCCCCTCATTTGAACAAAAAATACATAAATCGTTCTGCAGGAGTTCTTTATAAAGATAAAGAATTATGTTGCCTTGGTAAAGCTTGAATTAAATTAAAAAATTCAAAGAACCCGTTGCCATGGCAACAGCTTATTTCCCTCTAGAAAGGTAAAAATATTGATAAAAATGTAGAATACATGTATTATCATCATTCAATTTTCCCTAATTTTAAGGTACTAATCGAGATATGTTTGTGACTAAATTTATAAATATAACATCTTAAGCTATTGCCATGGCAACCAGTTAACATCTAATTTAAAAAAAAACATGGATGATAAGGTTATGGACAGGTGAACAATACAATGAAAATTAACATGTAAATGCGTAAGGATTGACCTACTCAATTAATTTAGGGGAAAATAATACAGTGAGTGTTCTGCATGAACTAATTAGAATGATAAACATTGATGTTGCCTTGGTAATACTTGAATTCAACGATAAATATTAATGTTCCAAATGGCCTGTTGCCATAGCAACGGATCATTTAGTACCAGTTTTGATTAAAAAAGGGACTGTAGAATCTGATTTTTCTTGCATTTCCCCTAATCTTAGTGTGCTAAACATCAATAAGTTTGATGCAAAATGTATAAATAACATCTGAAGCTATTGCCATGGCAACCAAATAATATCTAATTTACAAAAAAAAAAGATAATTTGGATGACAAGATTATTATGGACAGGTGGATAATACAATTACAAATAACTGAATATGCGAAAGGTTTGGCCAGTCATTTAATTTTGAAAAAAAAAATCAGTAAGAGTTCTGCATGAGTTCATTAGAATAATAAAATGATGTTGCCTTGGTAATACTTGAATTTAATGATAACTATTAGTGTTTCAAATGTCCCGTTGCCATGGCAACAGCTAATTTCCCCCCAGAAAAGTATCAACTTTGATAAACAAAAAATTGTAAAATCTTATTTTTATGATTTTTATTTCATTTGCCCCAATTTTAGGGTGCTAAGCATATATATGCTTCCTGTTAAAAAATAAATAACATCTTCAGCCATTGCCATGGCAACCAATTAAGATATAATTTTTAAAACAAAAATATAACACAGTTGAAATGACAATGGACATTTGGAATGTAAAGTAAAGATTTACGTAATCTACATAAGGTTTGACCAGTCATTAAGTTTTAAACAAAAATTGCAGTAAGTGTTCCGCATGAGTTCATTAGCATGATAAAAACTGATGTTGCCTTGGTAATGCTTGAATTTAATTATATCAATGTTTGCAAATGTGTGTTCTGTTGCCATGGCAACGGATCATTTTATTCCCCCCAAAATACAATCTTTGATTAAAAAAATACCTTGTAGAATCTAATTTTTTATTCATTTCCACTAAGTTTAGGGTGCCAAACTTACACGTATATCTTTGTTGTTAAATGTATAAATAGCATCTTAAGGCATCGCCATGGGCATAAAATAACATTTAATTTACTAAAAAATAACATGGCTGATAAGATAATGGACAGACGGAAAATACAATAAAATTAACTTAATATGCGTAAGGTTTGACCTACTCTTTTAATTTTAAACAAAAGTTACATTAAGTGTTATGCATGATTTCATTACGATGTTGATTTGGTAATGCTTGAACATAATGATAAATATCAATGTTGCCAATGGCCCCATAAAAGTACAAATTTTGATAAAAATATGTTTATTTTATTTACTTTTCCCTTATTTGAACATAAATATGCTAAATGATAAGCACAATCTTATTTCATTATACATGGCATCGAAATAAGACCTACAAAAATCATATCAGCATTTTTTGGGCTCAAATAAATTCCCGTAACTCTAATTTCGACGCTGGTCAATTTCATTCAAAGTATTCGCAGGCTGCCATTTTGAAGAAAGCGTCTTGGTGTGATTTGTGCTTTAAGGCTGTTCATCATATCAATATATAAGGGGATTATAGGCTTTGATAAATCAAAATCTTAAGTCTATTTGAGGAGTTGACATGGTCTTGAGCTCCTAATCAAAGTAAATACAGTAAATCAAGTTTTACATGGAAATCATTAAAATTATGCTTTGTCTGACTGTTTTAGCATACTTGGCTTGAAACTTGATGGCAAAGCATTATCAAGCATCATCTGCCAGGGTACGCCTTTCAATTCCTGCATATATCAGAAAATTTTTACTTTTTGAAAATTCCCATCATTTCTTGAAAATTGCCGAAAATTAAAGAAATTCCCACAAAATTCCCGTTTATTCCCATGAAAAGATTCCATCAAGAAAATTCCCGGGAATTTGGCAACCCTACTCCCCCCAAAAAAAAAAAATCATTACCAAGAAAAAATAAAGAGAAAGTGAAAGAGAGATGGATGAAATATGATTATTTTACGAATACTATACCCAAAATCTTTTACAAAATTTTATTTTTGTAAAAACAATTAGAAAAATTTCGAAAGTTTCACTCTTTGGCTGGGTTCGCTGACCACTTTTTAAAATAAATTTTACTCGATACGTCATATCTGGCCCCCTTAAAATTACACTACTGATTTTGACGAAGAAACTTTTGAAATACTGTGATAATTTTTAAAGTAACATAATTATGAATCTATTCAACATATAGTGTAATCTATTCACTGGTTTATTTTACATGATAAGTAGACTTATTGAAATATTTAAATTTTTTAAATTTAGTTAAATACCCTTACTGGTTGAAAGGTTGAAAAGAAAAATTAAGCACTCCAGGGTAACAGGAAAATCCAAGATGGTGCCCTCACTGGCTGCCGTAGGCTAAAAATTCACAATTCACCCATTACTTGATAAAATGGCGTTAATTTAGTTTTTATTCATCGGTTTTAAGGATCACGTAGTACATAGGGCCAAGTTACAGGGACAGCCATTCAGAAAAAAACTAACACAATTTCGTTTTCGTTCTTTGTAGGACATGCAGGCCAGTGCTCTAAGCCTCAGCAGTGTTGCTGGAATCTTCTATATCTTGGTGGCAGGCATGGGCCTGGCCATTGGCGTTGCTCTTATCGAGTTTTACTGGCGTAACCGATCTCAATCAAATAAAGAGAAGGTGGGATATATGTATAAATAAAGGTCAAGTCCACCCCAGAAAAATATTGATTTAAATGAAATAGAGATGAATTAAACAAGCACGGTACTGAAAATTTCACCAAAATCGGATAAAATAAGAAAGTTATGGCATTTTTAAAGTTTCGCTTATTTTTCGCAAAACAATTATAAATTATGCACAACTCAGTAATATGCAAATTAGAGAGTCAATGATGTCCCTCACTCACTATTTCTTTTGTTTCTTATTGTTTGAATTATACATTATTTCAATTTTTAACGATGTGACAGTAAGGACCCACTTAGCCGAATCATAAAAATGTTGAACAATGGTAATTCTACACTGTTCTGAGAGAAACAAAACTTTCACAGGATAATGAGGAGAAAATTAGAATATTTCATATTTTATATCATAAAATGCAAAAGAATCAGTGAGTGGGTGGCGTCATCAATCACCTCATTCGCATACTGACCAGGATGTGCATATAACTGTTTTGTGAAATTAAGCAAAACTTCAAAATGTCATAACTTTCTTATTTCACATCCGATCCGATTTTCATGAAATTTTCAGTGTTACGCCTGCTGGATTTTTCTCTTTTTATTCAAATCAACTTTTTGAGGGGTGTGGACTTGTCCTTTAAGATAGACCTAACTCTTTTCTTTGCACCTTCTCCATCTCTGATGAAACTGATTATTTTTTTTTTGTCAAGGTTTGCAATCTTTTATTTTAAATAATATACAACATGCAATGCAACATACTGAAAATGTAATCAGACACTTGCGCAATTTGCATTCTTGTTAATTTCCTCTGATCATGCTGATAGTTAATGTTTTTTTTCTTCAAAACTATAACTGAAAAGGGTAACATCAGGGCCCCATACAACATAGCTACTTGAAATTAATTAAATGACCAATCAAGATCATCGTTGCATTTGCTCAGTACACTATAGGAACCAATCAGAATTGTTCTTTAAAATTAACGATTAATCGCTAGCCTTTGTGTTACGAGGACCTGACAGATAAGCTTAATAGAATATTCATGATGTACTTGAAAAAATTAGGATCACCTTTGCTTTAGCTGTACGAGATTCATAGCTTTTTTGACACTATAACTTTGGAAATGTAGTTGTTTTTATGACTTGATATATTTAAATAAAAGTAGAGACTATACACTTTCGACACTTTTAGCCATTTCCTCTTCTTAAGGGCAAAATGCACGCATTATTTATTTTCAATAAAAATAAATACCACGAATTTAGTTCAAATGGGGAAAGGAGGATTTAACAAGCCCTGGTCTTAGTGGATATATTCCATCAAAACACCGGTAGGGAGTGGATATCAAGTATTTCAGAGATTAAAATATGTAACCATGGTAACTGTTTATAAATTGAGGATTATTATTTTAAAATTCTCTTGCAGACATCACTATCTTTGGCTTTGAAAGCTAAGATTCGTATGTCAGTGACGGGTGAGAAAGGAATCCCGACGTATCCCATCATGAGAGAGGTGAATGCGATGGCGTGTGAAAAAGCGGTAGGTATAATGGAAACATTAAAAAATTTATGTGAAATATATAACCATAACATAACGGATGATTCTAATTGTTCGACCACCTATTGTAAAAATTATAAAACAGACCTGCCTAATGTTGTCCTGTATGCTGCCTTTTTGAGCGATGACACTATACATGTATGTGGCAAAATATCTAAGTTTTATTTTTAACAATGGTAATTTTAAATCTGCGTGATTTGAATTTACATTTCTTCTCGTAATAAAGTATTGAATTGAATATTGCATAATAATAAAACTAAACCTCAATTATACTTAATGAATAATGCTTGCAGAATTTGGAATATTGTTTCTATTTCCAAAGAAATTTAATATTTGGAAATGATTTGATTTGTAACATAGTTAAATGTAAAAGGTATAGTTAATTTAACCGTCCCTTATTCTCTCTTGGTAGCTCTTGTCGAAGGACCGGGAATCTCCGTCGGCTATCCGAAGAGGGCAGACATCGGTTTGAAAGATATCCGTCGAAGGGCTCGCTATCACCTGGTTGTCAGAAAGAGAGAGGAGTTTTTGCAACTGTTGCATTATTGCAACGAAATTCACTTCAGATTCAAAGAAACAATATGACAATGGACACATTGGAAAAATTGAACAAAATGTATTGTTGTTGATCATGATTCCTAATCATTGTTGTTCGATAATGCCTATATTAAGGATTTTTTTTTTTTTTTGGGGGGGGGAAATTAATAGTTGGTGGAGTGGGAGTTTGTACCAAAATCGATGTCACATTTTTGTTTGGATTCAGAAATAGTGGAAACGGTGCAAAAATTGTATAAAGCGCTGAAAGACATTTTTGTGATGTATTGAGCGCTACTATAAAAGAAATATTATTCTTATAATGAAATAGAATGTTTCGGTACGCCCATCATTCCATACATGAAAAGGAGGCGCGATGGTTCAGGCGGTAGAGTCGTAGCGGTCTTGGTTGCAATCCCACGACCTTGCATTCAAAGCTATGTTATTGGCATTATTATTCTACATAGCCACTGATTTATATATTTTTTTAATCTCACAGTCTACCAAGTGAGTAAAATCTATTACTGCCAATATAATGACAGTCTTTGACATTATAGTATATCTTTAAAGAGTAGTTAAATGGTAAGTTTTTATTGATATTATGTTTACCCTTGTATTATCAGGAAAAAAAATATTTGCTATGTAATGAATGAATCAAGTTTACCATTCCACGCTGGCTTACAGGGGGGCTTGGACCCCCAAAATTTTCATGACCAAGAAAAGAACAGATGGAAAACAGAAAGGGGGTGAACTATGTTTTTGTCTGAGTAATAAGTCAAAATCTATCACAAAAAATAGTTTTTAATTAAAAGGGGTCAACATTCTAGTCGCTCGTTTCGCTCACTCGCAGCTTTTTATATATAAATTTTGCCCCGTACGACAGGTTTGGCCCCCTCAAAGTTTTTGGCTCATTACGCTCCTGCCATTCCATGAAAGTTATCAGCAATGACAATTTTTTACTACCGACAGTTATCAAAGTCAGTGGTGCATTCAGTCAAACATTCTGTAGAGAGTATACAGAACGCGGCGTACCGGCTAGCCTATACTCTAGGCGGAGGCTGCAGTTATTGTCTTTGCTGTAATGCTGAACGTAAGCGATAGTCTGATCTGTCGAAGACTACGCATTGTTAGCAGCCATCGGACAACAGTGCTTCTCAGACGGTCAGACCTAGTAGGGTTGTAATTTTTGAAAATTCTCCTTTGATTTCCATGAAGTCATAATCATGCAGTAAATTTCATTGTTGAATACCACGAATACCGTTTCAATTAAGTTAATATAGAGTAATAGAGAAATGATCCAAATAAGAACGTTTCATTACACTTGTTGTAATCACAAATTTGCAATTACAGTTTTTAATGCTACTCAAATAATTCAATGGCGTGTGATTCATTATCACATAATTTCAAGCCAGAAGGACCCGAAAGATATGATTAGTCACTTAAATCTATATTTTATTTTTCTTGATTTACCAGAAATGAAATACCATGGATTTGGCAAATCTTCATGCTCAATTGATACTTTTCAAAGTTTACAAGAGACATCTTTATGCGCCTCGGAAAAAAAATTATAACTAGATAGATGGCGCTAACAATAACAATGCCGATTAATATCATTTAGAGATTTCATTTTTTTCTGTATTCTTACCGTCTTACAAACATGACATGAATATATTCTTTTTTTTAGAATAATGGTATAACCTCTCTACATCTCTCCCTATTTAAAAAAATATTTTATATATCGATTTTATTAACTGCTCTGAAATTTAAAAAAGGCTTATGTCTTGGAAAAGTTTTCACCAAACGGTAAATACGAGTTAAATTGATTGCTCTCTGTTTGAATTTATGGGTAATTATAATTTTTGTTCAAGAAATTTATATCAAGATGTATATCATTTTCCTTTGTTATATTGCTGTATTCTTCATTTTGTATAAGTACTTTATTTACTATATTTGAAATATGTAATATTATTATCTGAATAAAAGCTAAAAATCATTTAAAATAAATACATTACTGTTAATACAAAAATGCCAGTTTTTTTTTAACGAAATCTGCATTCATTATTATGAACAAGTGATCAGGGGCCTGTTGCAGAAAGAGTTGCGATCAAACGCAACTCAAAAAATCAAGCGCAACTTGATCTTCAGCCAATGAAGCACCCATAATTGGGACTTGCGCTTGATATTTTGACTTGCGTTTAAACGCAACTCTTTCTGCAACAGGCCCCAGGGGCCTGAAGGGTTAACATCGGAAGTTTTCCCTTCAAACTACTTTCAACAATTTTTGTCTTTTTCATTGAAAAATAGGTCTATTTTATTCGAGGTAAACTTTTTTGTGTGATAAGTTCAGAAAATAAGTCATGACGAAATATCAAGCCATGCTGTTAATGATTATTATTGATTGTAACTTTGGGTATTTCACAGATGCATTTATTTTAACGTGCACTTTCCTCTACCAATTTCCCTCCAATTCATATTATATGATATTTCAATACTAAGTACTTCAAATTCCTATTTCAATGAAACTTTGAAATATCCCATTATGTGAGAAATGTTCACAATAATAACACAATATTACCGTTTGATTGTACAGTGAATTGTCGGTAAATAAATGATTGTGACAGTACACAGACATAACAGTGTATTGTGTTGAGATTTCTTATTTAATGCGTACACATAACCATCAAATTATTATTATAATTTATGATATTATGAAAGGATGAAATGTCACGGTGGAATCAGTTCCGAGCAACAGCAAAAGGTATAATGGAAATTTATGGTAAATATGGTCCGCCCCGATATAGAAATATATTTTTCCGTATTTTTTCAGATTTCATTATTTTGTAAAATTTTTTGAAAGAAAAACAGGCCGAAATATATAACTTGATATATCAAATACGAAACTGAATTGAAAAAAAGGGGAAACAAATTGAAATGTTGATGAATTAATTCTAAAGGATGCACTGACATGCGTTTTTCTTATTCTTTTTTAATTCAAACTGTTTGAGTTGATTAACTCCCATGCATGGCCCTGGAAAGCGAGGGTGCTGTGTGTACTGAAGCCCCCCCCCCCACAAGATTTTCCTGGGGGTGCTGCGTGTATTATTCTCCATTGGCAGCGCCCCTGGAATTCTAGTAGGTGTGAGAAAATTGATAAATGTAACACAAAATTGCCCCCTCCCCCTTTTTTTTTGCTTGTCGAATTTCTCGGGACCAAAATAACCCTCAGTTTTTAGTGATTTTTTAACGGTTTTTTTCTTTTTTGTTTTGCTTGTCAAATTTACATCAGCACCCCCAGTTAAAATACCTTTCCCAGAGACCTATACCCAACCCCGTGTATATTTACCAATGATCTCTACTCCTATATATAGGGAGGGCACAACCTTGCCATAGGCACAACCATCTCATGATAGATTCTGAGCTCAAGAACCAGTGACTAAATAGATATTTCTTTATTCGGATCGAATATTTTCACAGAATGTTCTCGATGGCATAATGCTAATCCAGGGGCCTGTTGCAGAAAGAGTTGCGTTAAAAAAAAACTAAAAATCAATCGCATGTCACTAACCGTGCATCCCATTGGTTTAAAGTCAAGTTTTTATGAGTTACGTTTGATTGCAAGTCTTTCTGCAACGGCCCCAGATACCGAAGGGGTCACGTGCCTCGACATTTCCACCAATGAGGAGGAAGGAGCGAGGTAAGGGCCACGCCCATGTTGTCTGCCCAGTTTCTTCTCCGTGTTTCTTATTGGTTTAATTTACTTTAACAATCTTTCCATTTTCACGTGTTTTTTTTTGTATGTCTTTATTTTTCGATGGGGGGGGGGGGGGGGGAGGTTGTAGCATTTCCCTGCTATCCCCATGATCCCTGTAGACAGGCTACCCTTCTGCCCTCTAGTGTTGTAAAATCAATCGGTGTCAGGAGAATCACACACCCTCAGGTTTAAAGTGATTGGTTAACATTGGTTTGACTTTAAAAAAATCTGAGCTAGAAGGTCACACTTGTCACCTGTGTCTGTGATATGTTACAAAAATGAAGCCCAGAAAAAATTGCGTTCGAAAATAATTATTTAGTGCTTCAAAAATTGAAATATAAAGTGACCGAAAACACCATCTTAATTTCATCCCATACACTTATGTGTACTATTTAGGCGTCTATAAGACGCCTATTTACAAAATCGGGGTTTGCCTTGTAGTTTTAGCTTTTCATTCTCAATAATGGTTGTTTTCAGGGTTTATTAGTTCTAATACATGCACTTGTACACATGTTTCATCTTAGTTTGAGAATTTTTTTAATCGGCTGCTCACAAAGTTAAATAATACCTTTAATTTGCACCACGGAGTTTGATCGTGACACTAAATGGGCCGGCCTAGTGTTAAAGTATCAAATGGAACGTGCTTATAGTACGCCAGTGGTATTGACCCAAAACCATGAATTTTATACTTCAGCTGTCCCACGAAAAATGTTAAGGGCGCTCTCGATGAGTATAACATTATAATTGCAACATTATATTGTTTATATTCTTTACGCCCGTAAACTACAATTCATTTCCTACAACTGGATTAAGTTAAATATGACATGATTCAATCATAACAAAGACATGAGCATTTGTTCATTACACATCAGGAAACATCTCCATCCAAATTTTGTATTAAGTAGTATGTGAAGTCAGGTTCAGCTAACAAGATTGTTATCTATTTACGCATGTTAAGTAGTGTAAATTATATTTATTCAAGTTCAGCCATGGGCGTCAATCTGCAAAGATTTCCATTTTCAGGATTTGGGGATGACCTCTTCATTCGTCCCCTATTTTGATGAGATCAAGATGAGATCAAGGATTAAAAAATATTTATGTTAATTAATTTCCTCGTTGTCCTTTAGTTGGCCTTTAATCAACCAATCAATTAATCGATTTGATGTGTGATTAATCACGTTCAATTTAAGATATCATGCCAATCTTCTTACACCTTCAAATTCCTTTTAAATTTAGGTATCGGCCCGCTAGTTGTTGGCCGAAAATCTAAAAAGGAAATTAAAAAAATGAGTGAATGAAGACGTGATTGGATTGCGTATTTCATTCAACGCAATAACGAAACTTGGATTGAGAGGTTTTCTGGTGAGTTCAGAGAGAAGGCTCATAGCTTTGTGTTTAATGAATCGTATCGCATGAAATTCAAGACCATGAAGACAGTTGTATGAAAAAAGGCTAATGTGCGATTATAAAGATTATATACAATATAAGATTTAGTAATTTTTACATTATACTCAATTAAAGTGCCATTAACATTTTGTGGGATACGCTGTACGGTACAATGCTTGGTGCGGCCATCGTCTCTTTAAACACCGGCGGTGTAGTTTTAACGTTAACTCTTGTAACTCTTTTTTTAAAGAATACACAAACAAAATAATTCTTGTTGTGGCCGTATGCTCATAATTGACAACACTCCAAATCTGAAGAACGGAAAGTGGTTGTAAACAAAGTCCTAGATCAGTGTGAAAACCGATTCAGTTAAATCCGCTTTTTTATAAATATTAACAGTACAATGCACAAAAAATTCAAAAGTTCATATATATAGCTAAATATTATAACATCATTGGTGTCTGAGTTTACAATCGAAGCAAAGGGTAGTTGTAATTGTTCAGTTTTCCCGAGATTGAGAATTGCGATTAAGTAATTGCAGAAGACATGGTAGAACAAGGCATATATGATATTCCAATATGTAACCTAGGGGGGGGGGGGCAAATATATTGCTGTACACATGCGGGACCAAAAAAAAACGTTTAAAGGGGTGTTTTTCAGTTTTGGACGAGGGCTGCGCGTGCATTCGTTAAGGGTATCAAAAAACCGATTTTCAAGAAAAAGGGTGGTTTTGAAAGACTGGCCAATGGTCAATCGCAGGGTCAAACGTATTTAGGGTATGTTTTTTCCCCAATCTTTTTCCCCGGAGTCATATTCTGGCGACAACTTGTTTAGCGGCCAAAATGTGTAAATGAAGCCCGTGAAAAACTTGTTTAGGGAGTTATTTTGCACACAGAGAAAAAAACTCGTTTAGGGGTGTTTGGAAATAATTTGGTCACGCATGTGTACAGCAATACATTTTGACTACCCCCCCCCCCCCGCAAGTAACGTCAAAGAAGCTATTCGGTATGCGTGTGACGAGATCTTTTCACAGGCACACTTGTTTAATTTTAGAGCGATACCGAACAATGTATACTGACAATATCCACGGTATTTTCGGGTAAACAGTTATATTTTCCATAAAAATGTAAAGATGGCCAATGAAAACGTATAAATTCATTCACTAGACACTTTAGATAATATATATTTTTTAATGGTTAAAATTTTTTCTGCACTGATACACCGGAAACCTTTTTCCGACTCAACTATTTCGGAATCGTCTGTAAATATTTGAAGATCATTATATTTCACTTTGTTTATATTTTTTGGAACTTTTCTCTTGCAGTGGGTTGAATGTTTTACTTACACGACTAGGCCAAGCTAGGTTCTGTCAACCAATGGAACAATATCCCTTTTCAGGTGTAATTGTCAAAATTCATAGCTCTGTATGCTCGCATTTTATGTAAACTTCTATATACATTCTAATTAAGTACTTAAAATCCCCCTTTCATTAAAAAAAATCGGCTCGCGCTTCGCGCACGCATTAATATTTAAAAATATTCATTAACATGCGCATCCTGTTTACGATTACAAAAGGTGCTTAAAATTAATGTCCCATTTTCAGGCCTGAATACATATTAAAAGATCGCACTCTCATTATAGGCCAATTAATTGATGAGATTATCTTTTTCATGAATTCCTACGAATAGTCCTAGATCAGAAATCAAATAATTCCAGATAGCAGCCACTTCAAGCTCGCATCATTGAAAAGATGTGATCTATTTTTTGTTAAATTTTCCCCTTTTCAGATCGGAATATCAACATTTTTCAGCTCGTGCTCACATAATTTATCTAGGAAGATATACTTATCCTTTATCATGATTACGGAGGGAAATGCAGATAAAGTTATTTTTCCGCCCCTCCCTATTGGTGATTGTTATATAAAAACATTAAATGATTTCAATTTCATGCAACAGAAAAGGGAATGTGTGAACATGACTTCATGAGCCCACCTATATATTATGACGGCGTACGTATAACCATTTTCACAATGTGAATTAAAAATTATGTCAGTTTTTATGACACGGCGTTTTGCGCAGTGAAAATCTATTTTTTGTTTACTTTATTTGCTTGTAAAATTTCTCAGGAGCAAAATGACCTTCATTTTTCAATGTACCCTTTCTATCTATCTATCTATCTATATAATTTTTTTGCTTGTCAAATTTACGTCAGCACCCCCAGTCAAAAAATCGTTCCCAGGGCCCTCTTAACTCCTTTATATTTGGTATTCTAATTGTTTGTAATAAGAGCGGAAAGATTTTTTTTTCAGCTTCAAAGTCTTCGTCAAGATTGCTAAGTTCGACTGCTAGTCTTGTTGGATTTTAATAAGTAGCTTAAGGTCTCGTGATATTAGCGTGAAGATGGGCACACGAGCGTCATTCAGGCTTTGAGCTTCAGCAAACAGGTAAACACAAATTAGATGTATCAATTAGTTTAAAGATCAAGTTCAGTTTTGGAGCTAAGATTTAAATGGGCGGGAGATGTGATTTGGGAAGTATTTATTACAATTATTATTCGAATAGATGTGCATTTTTAACCATGTATAGTCTCTTTAATCGCCAACGTGACAACCAAATTATATTTACTGATGTGATGGAACGTGAAGCAAATGTAGATTCGAATAAAACGAGAATTAAAAAAAAGCAAAATAATTATGAAAATGTCATTAAAATCAAATTTGACATTAACGAAGCATTTCGGTTTCAATAATTGCAATTCTGTCCGTTTTCATGAAAAAATAATAAATATGAACTTGTCGGACCCCCCTACCCCCCACACACAAAAAAAACTGGCAAAACTAATCCAAACTTTTCTATGGCTATAGAATATATTATACCAAACTATTGGTTTATTTTTATAATTTTACTTCCGGTCAGGCACGCATTCATTTTTAATTTCTTTAATTTGACTATACCCGTTGAGTTTATATCACTAGTGGGGATCCCTGGTTCGGGGCGGGAGCGTGTCCCCCTTCGTGGGACTAAGAATTTCATGACATCGGCCCCAATGGTTTTGATACAATTGGCGATATTATTCTGCATGACGACAAATAGACTAATTGTGATACGTATTATGTAGTCGAAAAAAATAAAAATAAATAAATTATGATGCAATGCAGCTGAGGAGTTGTCCATTTTTGATGTCTTATATACAGCATTCGTCACAAGACAACGGATGGCCGTCACAATTACGGATCGACGGCCACGGAATATCAGGCAATGCTCTTTTTCCTTCAAGGTCCTTGAATTATTCATTTTTCAGAAAAATGTTTTCAGGCATAAATTGCATTTTCAAAAGACGTACAAAATCAATAAATGAAGATAACCTAATAATAGGGATATTTTGGTATTTAATTTTTTCATTCTCTCTGATTCTCTCCGATTTTATTTGCAACTGCAAAACTAAACAAGTTTGCAAACTTTGGAATAGAATGGGGGGGGGGGGCGGGGGAATGGCCGTTCAAAGTCACAAGGGGAGCTTGTTTGCTGATGATTCTAATCTTTTTCTGTATCACCGTGACCCACATACACTACTTAATCTTTTAAATACAGAACTTCAATCAGTTCAGTCTTGGATTATAGAGCTAACAAGTTGTCACTTAATGTTAAGAAAACCAATTTTATGATTTTTTAGTAATTCTCTTAAAAGTTTACCTGGTGAAGTAGTCATTGATAATGTAAATTTATTACAGGTTGAATCTACCAAATTTCTTGGGCTCTATATCGATCATATTTGCCTTGGACAGTGTTGGAAGTGTCACATTAATTACTTGTGTAAATTGACTTCTAGAAGTATCGGTATCTTAAGCAAGCTAAAAAAAAATTTCCTGATTATATACTATTAAACTTAAATATGACTCTCATTTCATCCCGACTAAATTATGGTATATTGGCTTGGGTCAATACAAACAAGACATTATTAGAAATGTTATTTAAATTGCAAAAGCGGGCTACTGGTATTAGGTTGATTAACCAATCTGACTTTTATGCACACACAAATCCATTATTTATATATAAAAAAATAGAATCCTGAAAATTCATGATCTATACGAATTTCATTTGGGTACATTCATGTTTCAACTCTCAAAAGATAATCTACCGGAAATTTTCTCTTCCTTGTTTCAAAGAAACAACCTCATCCATTCTTATCTTACCCGCCAAAGGGACTCATTTCACCTGCCACGTACTCGTACGCTATTTGCTCAAAGAACAATTGTATTTGAAGGACCAAGGTTTTGGAATCATCTTCCAAACGAAATAACTAGCTGTTTATCCTTAAGTATTTTTAAATGTAAACTGAAATCATTTCTTTTGTCCAGTTATGGACCCCGTTAAGACGCACTGGCTGAATATATATGAAAAATTATATTTGCTTTGTACCTTTTAAAGGTATACTGCGGTATGGTTTTGATTTTTTTCATTCTTCGCTCACCCCCCCCCCCCCCCCCCTCTATTTCACTTTTGTCCACTATCCCTCTCATTCTTTACCCTGCGATTTATACGCTAATCTTTGGCTTTGGCTTTCCCTTTGTAGTCTGATTTTTTTTAGTGTCCGATCTCCTTGATTACTGATTTCATAATTACTCAATGTAACCTGCAGACATTACAAGCTCTGCTTTTTATGCAGGTTCCTTCATATTTCACTTAATTTACTGCCATTATATTTTGTATGTAATCAAATGTATTTCTTGTATTATGTCATTATTTTGCTATCGTGTGAAGTATGAAAATAAATTAAATTCAATTAAATCATAAAAAATGGGCGACACGAAAGACGGTCCTTGCAAAAACCCTTTCGTACAATCGGCCCCAGGTGCGAATCCAGGCAGGGGCGGATCCAGGATTTTTGGAAAGGGGGGGGGGGCACATTTTCCCGAGGAAAAATTTGACAAGCAAAAAAAAAAAAAAAGGGTTTCAACCAAAAATTAAGGGGATTTCGTCCACAAAAAGGTCTTCACTTTAAAAAGGGGGAGGGCACACTTCTGTCATAACGGCATTTTTACATTACAAATTTTAACCCAGGACCAAAATCCAATTGAAACCAGTTGGATTTCCAACTGGTTTCAATTGGTTTCAATTGGTTTCAATTGGTTTCAACTGGTTTCAATTGGTTTTAACTGGAATATAACAATTTCCAGTTGAAACCAATTGAAACCAGTTGGGCAACTGGAAATCCTAACTGGAACCAGTTGGGTAACTGGAAATGACTTCCAACTGGAAATGATTTCTAACTGGAACCAGTTGGGTAACTGGAAATCCTAACTGGAACCAGTTGGGTAACTGGAAATCCTAACTGTAACCAGTTGGGTAACTGGAAATGACTTCTAACTGGAAATGATTTCTAACTGGAACCAGTTGGGTAACTGGAAATCCTAACTGGAACCAGTTGGGTAACTGGAAATGACTTCCAACTGGAAATGATTTCTAACTGGAACCAGTTGGGTAACTGGAAATCCTAACTGGAACCAGTTGGGTAACTGGAAATGACTTCTAACTGGAAATGATTTCTAACTGGAACCAGTTGGGTAACTGGAAATCCTAACTGAAACCAGTTGGGTAACTGGAAATGACTTCCAACTGGAAATGATTTCTAATTGGAACCAGTTGGGTAACTGGAAATCCTAACTGGAACCAATTGGGTAACTGGAGATGACTTCTAACTGGAAAGGTGATTAAGTGGAAATTAATTCTAATTGGAACCTGTTGGGTAACTGGAAATCCTAACTGGATCCAGTTGGGTAACTGGAAATGACTTCCAATTAGTTTCCAATTGGAAATTTTCCAGTTACCCAACTGGTTCCAATTGAAACCAGTTAATTTGCATATTATCTGCCAGTGTGCACAGATTAATGTTTTATGTGATTCATCATCATTTAAAATGTATCTATTTAATTCTTTTCTAATTCAAGTACCATACTTGTTTCAGATAAGTGTTTAGAATGGTTAGCAGTGAAAACCATGTTCATAAATGTTATAGATTATAATTAAAACAGATTATAAGATAATAAGTACACCACTAACTGTTACCAAATTACATCAAATACAAATACATACATTTGAAGATCTTTCATATAAATATATATACATGAAGAAAGTCTATTTTATCAATGCCCTTTACATTGGTATTAATAAACATATAGCACTGCTTCTTTGTTGGCATGAGCAATAGTTAGTGCAAATTCTAATTAATTTGTCATTAATTAAGTCATTCCAACTGGAATTTCCAATTGGATCCAGTTGGAAACCAATTAGTTTCAACTGGATCCAGTTGCCTCCAATTGGTTTCAACTGGAACCAATTGAAACCAGTTGCCAACTGGTTGCTTAAATTGGTTTCAACTGGAACCAATTGAAACCAATTGCCAACTGGTTCCAGTTGCCCAATTGGTTTTAACTGGAACCAGTTGGCAACTGGTTTCAATTGATTCCAGTTGTTGGATTTTGGTCCTGGGAATTATGCCTCTCAAAGGGGGGGGGGGCACGGGCCGGCTTTGCCCCCCCCCCCTGGATCCGCCAGTGATCCAGGGGAGGGGTGGACTGAAAGGAGGGGGTGCACCACGTAAAATTGCCATCAAATGAAAGTAATTACCTCGAACGCTTCATCTGTGAGTGATGACCCCCCCCCCCCACCCCCCTTTTTTGGACCTCGGCCTCCTTTAGAAAAATAAAAATCTTAGATCCGCGGCTAGGCTGAGTATAATAAACGTATCGTAGAGGGCAGCATGCGGCACGGATATTTTACGACCGAATTTTTATCGAAGCTACACGTACATTAAGTCAGGACGGAAAAAAGCCACATGAATCACATCATTTGGAGAGCAATATATTAAAATTGTTTGGAGAATATCACGTTTTATACACAAACAGAAAATGGGCCTACGATCTAGGGGAAAATTGTTACTATTGATGACTGTCTTTGGATCATTTTCGCTCTTGTTTTTGCAGTCTCGAACCGGTAAGTGAAGTAGACCTGCAAGTTCAATGCTTATCACCGGTTCGTGGGATATGAACGTGCGGGGAGTTCCCCGCGATGTTATGGCAGCGCTTCGCTGTGGCTGTAGCTATTGGTTTCAAGGTTTCAAGCTACAATACATGCACTGACTGGGTGATTTCAAGTTCGGTGTTCGGTGTTGGTGTTGAGAGAGTAAAAAGGCCGCTGAACCATGGACCTATTACGAATGGACATTCAACGAGAGCATTTTATGACCACCACCTGTTTCCAGCTGTCAAAATTGCTGTCTAACAACATGTCTAACCCTGGCTTAACTTTCTCTTTACCATGGACCTATTACGAATGGACATTCAACGAGAGCATTTTATGACCACCACCTGTTTCCAGCTGTCAAAATTGCTGTCTAACCCTTAACTTTCTCTTTACGCGGTTTTTACGACGACCGCCCGGAGCGATTGTTTACACAAGCTCCTTTCGGCCGATGATCGTCACCGATCGATCACTGGCCCTCTTTCGACCAAAGACGGTCATGTTGTAGCCCCGATTGCCAATAGGGAAAGTCCCTACATTACCTAGAATGCAATGTGCAATTCATATTCGGTTTTTCAGTACATTATTTTAGGCTGTCTATAATGTGCGATTGTCGTCTGTCCATCAAAAAAAATCCCGTTAAATTTCATCAATCCTGTGGAATTTTATGCCCAAATGAAAATCAACTTCTGACCGAAGGTAAGCGCTACTATCGACATCAATACTGTCCGAAAAAGATGAAATTTTAACGTTTTTCCACAGATTTTTTCGTCAAATTTCAACTGCTTTTTTGCTGTAGATATACGGATTTGCAAGGTGATGTCAATGCATTTCATTTCCGGTTGTTAGCGATGTACGTAAAAAATACGTTTATGCACACCTGTTTTCTAGTTTCTGCTATCATTTTCATAGCGCTAACGTTCGCTGCTGTGCGTTGCTTTTGATAAAGTGAACGAACAACATCGCAATGGGTAGGAGCAGCGTACAATTGATTTCCGCTGTCCATCAGTGAGAGCGTGTTTTACGACCGGCTTGATGGGTGTCAGCTGCCAGCGCTCTGTTTATAAAAGGATTAGCGGCGACGGTCTTTGGGTCAAAGGAGGGGATTCGTTGAATGTCCATTCGTAATAGGTCCATGGCTGAACTGAGCTCCAGCTCCAACACCGAGCTGGGTTCAGAGGAATGATACCGATTGCATTATCGATAGCACATGACGTCACGCCTCTGTGCGGGCGGGAGCCCAGGGGCTTACCGTGTATTTTACCATACTCACGGGACTAGGGTGATTTATGGTCTAAATATTTCTCCAAATGAATTGTGAAAACAGAAATTATGCACTTACCACGATTATATGGATGAAGGTCTAACGAGTGGCAGTTTCCTGACATCTTCTACCCCAGTCTCGATCGGCCATTTTGTTACAATTCATAACAAAAATGGCCGATCGAGACGGGGGTAGAAGGAGAGAACTTTTCGTTTTTTGAGGTTCCAGTCTGTGCCCAGATGTCAGGAAACTGCCACTCGTTAGACCTTCATCCATATAATCGTGGTAAGTGCATAATTTTTGTTTTCACAATTCATTTGGAATTGGAGAAATATTTAGACCATAAATCACCCTAGTCCCGTGAGTGTGGTCAAATACACGGTAAGCCCCTGGGCTCCCTGGGTTAGCCTCTGCGCTGCGCTGCTAAATCATCTCAACTTCACGCGAGAAGTCCGAGAAGTCTCGACGACGAAAATGAAATCGGAGAGAAATGCATTAAATTCTCATCGTACAGAATACCAATGTTTTAATTAATTCAAGAATTCGAAAGAGTGAACATTATTCTTCATCAAAATATATACAGCTCAAAATGAGTCAAATGATTTGTACTCATCTTAACTGGAAAAGCTAATTTTACGGGGATGTTTCATCGTGTTCGCCTCCTGTTCACGAGCTTGAGATTGCCAACCCCAACACCGAACTTGAAATCATGATTTTCCCAATCCCTGGGGGTTGGGGTTGGTGAATGGGGAAATTGCACGTAGATCGTCAACACCAGCCGCAGTGCGGGGTTCAGCAGACGACATTCAACACCAGCATTCAACACGAACTGCCGGAAATACGTCATATTTTCCGAGGTCAATCCCAACACCAGCCTGATTTCAAGTACGGTGTTGTGGCTGGTGTTGGTGTTGTCACAACACCAGCACCAGATTTCAACACCGTACTTGAAATCACCCACTGCTGCCTCCTTCAATCCTGAAGATTCTTGCAGTATTGTAGTACCGGGGACCGGCAGGTGCAATACACCGGGTGAACACCCTACTCTTTGACGAATAGTGTATTGGTTTTAACGTGCTTAGCCATAGGTTGTGACTCTCCTAGGCTATACACGGGACCAACATTTGCGTCCTTTCCGATGGACAGAGTGTTTTCCAACTGCATTCACACCTGCACTGAATACAGTGGTGAGGCACGCTTACACACAACGCTATAGCATCATATTTTTTGTTAGACGCATTTCGGCATGAGCGGGACTAGAACCCCTCACGTTGAGATCTACGATCTTATCCGAAACATGCGCTCTAAGTCTAACCGACTGAGCTACGCTGCCTCCTCTATTATAAATTATAAATGATGGGGGGGACATAAAGCTTGTTTACAAACGATAAAACTATGCTAATTTTAATATTTTAACAAATTATTTTTCACTAATCTGTGGTTGATATTCTAAAGATTCAGAAAGAGTTCCATATGCACCTCCACCAAAAATAAAAGATTGTTGAGACTTGCATTCCGGTTCGTTCACTTCAGATTTTTCTATCATTTTTTTACTGTTGTGTTGCTTACCTCAGTTGGGACTCGAACTGACCTTATTTATCTGCAGTCACAGGGGCGGATCCAGGATTTTCCAAAAGAAAAAAAAAATTGTCAACCACAAATTAATGATATTGCGTACCCGAAAAAAAAAGGTCTTCGATTTCATTCAATTTCAAAAGAGGGGGCACACCTCTGTTTTAATGGCATTTTTACATTACAAATTTTCATTTTGCTTCTCAAAGGGGGGGGGGGGCACATCAGGGACTCAGTTTTATAATTATGAGGGGAGCTATAAAAAGCTCTCCTAGAACTCTTAAGGAGAACGGTAGAGGAGCACTGCAAAAAGCTCTTCTTCAACATACAAGGGGAGCTTTTTGTCCAGTTAACAAAACGGATGGAGGAAATATATGTACTAAGTTACAATCAACAACCAAAGGAAGGAAACAATCGAATATGCAATGCTGTACCTCATTGAACTTGTTATTGTAATTCTTGAAATATGATTGTTTTACAATGTATTGTAATTAGATTGTGTGTTATAAAACCTGTTTGAGTGAGGTTTTGACTTTGGCTAAAAGTTAAGTCACTGACAATTTTTTTTTTTCAGGGGTACTTTTTGCATTTTGGGGGCTTTTTTAAAATGCTACTTTTTTGTATTTTGAGGAATACCTGTTCCCTTATTAATGAATTATTACTTTTTGTTTAATATTGTATGATTTTTTAAGTTACTTTTTTTCATGCTTAGAATATTGGATGTGGGTGTGTGTGGCCTGCCAGTGTGGGTGTGTGTGTGTGTGGCTGTGAGTTGGACTTGGATATAAATGAATTCAATATCTAATTTCTACTCCATCTATTCCAGTACAGTACCCTATACTCGGCCATGTACATACAAAGTCCCACATACCCTAACTTTTCCTGAAGTTCTTTGAAAACGCAGATCTCCATGAAAATTGCATTTCTCTATGGGGGAGTCTAAATTCGGTGAGAATGTATTCATTAAGAACTTAAATATACATGACAATGAAGAAATCATCAAACTTTATTTGCAGTTTTGAATAATTAATATACATGAAATGTAAACTCTGTCTGAAACAGAAAATCACCATCATTGAGGCCTTTACTGAGCGAATTGTCCCCCAGGGGCCCGTTTCTCAACACCGCCATAAGTCTAACTTCTTGACTAAATCGGAGATAGTGAGCTACATGTCCGCTAACCGTTTCACGAAGCCCACTTTACCAAGATCGGGTACAACAACCTCACTAAATATTTATGACACCTCCGAACCTGTCATAACTTCTTTCTTAAATGACGTAGTGGCATCACGTGGGTAGACTATGACATGCAAAAGTGCCTAGAAATTTTAAAATTATAATCTTACGTAATCAATCATAGAGGTTGAAATTACATCACAAAACAAGTGGGATAATGCATTCAATGATAATTGTAATACAAAGAAACTATAAAAACTGTTGGTAAAACGCCACAAAACCATTAATTTTGAAATAGTAAAATGATTTAATCGATAAAGATTCTACCACGTCAGGCCATCCATAACTGAACTCGTATTTGTTGTTTTCAGACCCCTATTAAAAGTTGGATAATTCTATCTCTAATTTATGCATATAATTTGTCCAATATCGTATATTTCGGTATCAATGATTAAAAATGTTTTGTTAAACTATATTTTGATGACGTTTGGAATCGTAAAAGTCCGTATAATTATCATCATTTTACAAAGAAAACCGTTATGGTTTACTGTTGTAAACTATAAAAATCGGGTCTCCCGGGGGTACCCATCTCAATGTCCACAAGTGATTTTTTGGTCATGAAATGAATTATTCATAATTTAATTTTCTCTGCAATTGAATGCTCCAGTCTTCATGGTCTAGGTATGTATGATGCATAATTCACATGTGCTATTATTTTTGAAAAGATTTATTTCCCAATTCATCATAATATTTGCAATTTTGTCATAATTTTTCTTTTTGAAAATTATGCTATTTTGTGACTAAGGTTACGTCTCGTCTGCTTTTTTTACCGATAGTATCGATATCAAGGTATTCTAGTTAGGAAGCCTTTCGATAAACAGGTTTAGTAAGATTGGAACTAACTCCGTGGTTGGTGGATAAAGATATGACTAACTTGTCCATGTGTTGAGAAACGGGCCCCAGAGCTCTGGCAGAGAGACAGAGCTCCGACTGGCTACAAGCGCCAATGCTTGTGTGCGTGAGCCTGCCACTGGCCTTGTAAAATAGATGGAGCTTTGTTTGATGATTTATTGTCTGATATTTACCTCATCCCCTAGAAAAAGAAAACAAATTATTTTTTAGTTATAATTAATAAATAAGGTAACTTATTTTGGATGTTAATAGGCCGTTTTGAAAAGCAAAGCTGAATGACAACTCACCAATGCTTGGTTACTAGATTCTGAGATTTATTTCCTGTGTAATTCGAATTATTTTATCACAGAATTGTGATATCTGTAGGGGAAACATGTGCATTCGAAATTGCACATGGTGGTAGTCATAATGGACCCCTATACATGCAACTGTTTCCCGACCGTTGCGTTGATTTTTTTCCATACCTGGTACCATGTGTATAGAAATACGTGGTACAGAAAAAAAGACGCAACTTCGGAATTTGAAACTGCGCTCCTTGCTATTTTCAAGGCTTATTCATGATTTTGAGTGTGGATTTTGGATGATTTTTAAATGGTAAGCGGAGCTCGAGCATATGGCGCTAGTGGGCCGTTGAGTTGTTCTCACTCGGCAATTATTTCGGGGGCGACATTCAGATTTTATGTTGCCCCCGAAAGTATGATTTCGAGGGCGACTTTAGGCATTTCCGCACAGCTCAGCGATCGCGAGGCGCGCTATTAATCGCGCTACCTAAAATGGATTAAGGCGCGCATGTAGCGCGCGATCGCTCTCGCACGCCTTAAAATCAAGTCCCTGGGGCACATGCCCACTGTGCCCTGTCCTGGATCAGCTAATACAGTAACTACTTCCTAGTTCCGCGCAAATCATTTTTCACAAATTAAAATTTTTTTACAAAAAGTAAGTGGTGCTCACTCAAGCCGAAAGATTTTTCAACAGTTATATCATCATTTGCTTCAAGAGATCTGTACTATTGTTTAAATGTGGAAAAAAATCAGGATATTACAAATATATTACAGGATTATTTTTAAGTGTAAACTTTTTTTTATACACACTGTATATTAGGGCTCACTCAAGGCTCCAATTCGGGCGTCGTGCACAGGAAAGTACAAGGCACAACACCCGCAAAACTTCCATGGAATTTTTTATTATTTAGACACTTGATTATGAACTGTTATAAACTTTAATGTTTGCTATGAAACTTACTGAACGATATGAAGCCACAATTTCCCTGGTGTTTGTCTTTGTATAGAAATGGTAATTATTTTTATCTTGATGCCGAAGAAGATTTGAAACACACATGTGGCGTTCGATGGCGTATCCGGATTTATCGCATATGATCAGGTAGAGCTGAGCTGCGAGAGGGCGAGCGATATTATTTATTAATATTATTATTTTTTTTTTTTACATTGGGAGCTTGTATTGCTGGTTGCATTCTAGGCGCTCAGCATTTTTTTCCTCTTGCCCTTTCATCATCTTGTCAAAAGATGGCGTACTTAACCGGGCGGGTACCGGGTACCCGAAAATCATGTCGCATGAAAAAGACTGGTGGTACAACCTCCATAACACAGTGGCATAGGTAACATCATCCAGCCACTGCCGCAAGCCAATTTATTTATGAATGAAAATATAGTAAGCATTCAAAAAAAAAAAATGAGGTGTAACCTGTTGAGTTTTTGTACAATTTCCTATTAAATGCCGACGACTTGAATCAAGCCTGTTAGTTTAATAATTCGTTAAAAGTGCATGTCACTAATTCCATTTTATTACTAGATTGTATTAATGCATCTGCCCCAAAACGGTTTTGATGTGAATGATATCAAGTAAAAAGTATGTCTAATTGGACGAATTTACTGATTGTACGTCATCAATACAGTTCCCAATCAAAATAGAACATCTGCTTATTTTTGTCTTATTAATTATTTAACGCTTCAAGCATGGAATGGGCTGAAAATTTCAGGATATAATCAGTGTCAGTACCTTTCTAATATACAATCACTATGTACAGAAAAGCAAGCGCTCAAATTGATAATTTCAAATAAAAATGCAAACATTACAGAGAGAGAGGGCACTCGATTGAAATCTTTACGGCCTGAAAAATGCCATATTTAAATTCTAATGGGCATTCTATGACTACTACGCTCTAACATTAATTAGATGATACTTGACTAATTCTTCACATTTACAGGTCCTTTACCAAAGCTTCAGACAGGTTTTAAAATACCATCCAGTTTTTCTTATTTTTCTCCTTTCACTCAATGTTATCGTTATTTACCTTTTTTTTTCTCCAGGTGAAATGGATGGTAGTTTGCCGTCCTATGAGGGTCGCCTTGAAGAACTGCGGAACAGACTTCAGAGTACAGAGAGACAGAACCAAGCAAGAGCCGTTGAATTACACCATCTTCAACAACAGTTGAGAAGGTTTGCTGAGGACTCCAAAAATGGCTCATCTCAAAAAGGTAAAGATTTTTTTCCTTCCATAGCAAATTAAAAAAACAACACCAGTGTATTTAACTATTATTATTAATCAAGTTTTTTGACCTCTTATTATTTAATCTTCAACATGACTCAGACTCATATTTTTCTGATTTTCCTGGAAAACACCTACAGGTATGGAAAAAACCAGAGAATGAACAAGTTATGTGCTCATTTACTATAGTATTTTCAACCACTGTTGTCTACTGTTTGCTATGCACAAGGGATTATTACTCATAAATTCTTTAAACATACATGTACATATACATATAAGAATAAGTTTGTAATTTTTCTCTTCTGGTTTAAATAGGTTGTTCTCTGCATATTTGCCTTTGATAAAGAATATATTTAATGTATCAACATTTCTGCAAAGTACTATATTGTAGTTTTGGCCTCTTTACGAGTGTACAAATCATGAAACTCACTTTTAGAGAATGTAGAGCAGGGCAGGGATTCCCCAAATGGTGGCGCACCGAGCCTTGCGGAGTGGCGCGTGGGAGCCAGTATAGAAAAAGAAAAAAACATGAGAAAATAAAAGTTTGATCTACTATTAATCTGGAAATGAAGTTTGATCATTTTATTACAAAGGGAAAATAAAAACTCAGCTCTTTTTTAAATCTAAATGCTTATTGATTTCCTCTGATTTTATGTAATCTAGCATTCGATAACCCTATTATGGAGGATCCATGGTGTTCTTCTTATTTATTCTATTCTTGATGTATTCATTTACGATTGGTACAAAGACTATGTACAGTATATGTGAACATAGATCTGTGAACAGTGCTTTTAATAATAATAACAATCATAATTACGTTTTATTTGCTCAGGGTAGCCATTTCGGTTAGGGAACTGCAGCGGGCCCTGCATTTCCATGCATGTTTTTACTACCCTTCTCCAATCTAAATGCTGAGCGCCAAGCAAGAAGGCAGAAGGTTCCATTCCTATATTTTTTTTGTATGACTCTGTTGGGGATCGAACCCACGGCCTCTCGTTCATGAGACTGGCGCTCTACCACTGATCACCATACCCGGTTTGCTTTTCAAACATTGACCTCATCAAAAACAAAATTTAATACAGATACATAATAATAAGCATTAATTTGAGCAAGTCACTTATCATTTTTGTCTCACCTGCATAGCAGAGTGAGACTATAGGCGCCGCTTTTCCGACGGCGGCGGCGGCGTCAACACCAAATCTTAACCTGAGGTTAAGTTTTTGAAATGACAGCATAACTTAGAAAGTATATGGACCTAGTTCATGAAACTTGGCCATAAGGTTAATCAAGTATTACTGAACATCCTGCCTGAGTTTCATGTCACATGACCAAGGTCAAAGGTCATTTAGGGTCAATGAACTTAGACCATGTTGGGGGAATCAACATCAAAATCTTAACCTAAGGTTAAGTTTTTGAAATGTCATCATAACTTAGAAAATATATGGACCTAGTTCATGAAACTTATACATAAGGTTAATCAAGTATCACTGAACATCCTGCTTGAGTTTCACATCACATGACCAAGGTCAAAGGTCATTTAGGGTCAATGAACTTTGGCCGAATTGGGGGTATCTGTTGAATTACCATCATAACTTTGAAAGTTTATGGATCTGATTCATGAAACTTGGACATAATAGTAATCAAGTATTACTGAACATCCTGTGCAAGTTTCAGGTCACATGATCAAGGTCAAAGGTCATTTAGGGTCAATGAACTTTGGCCAAATTGGGGTATTTGTTGAATTACAGCCATAAATTTGAAAGTGTGTTGGTCTAGTTCATAAAACTTGGACATAATAGTAATCCAAGTATCACTGAACATCCTGTGCGAGTTTCAGGTCACATGATCAAGGTCAAAGGTCATGTAAGGTCAAAGAACTTTGGCCACGTTGGGGGTATTTGTTGAATTGCCATCATATCTCTATAAGTGTATTGGTCTAGTTCATAAAACGTGGAAATAAGAGTAACCAAGTATCACTGAACATCTTGTGCGAGTTATAGTAGTTTTCAAAATCAGCACTGCTGCTATATTGAATCGCGTGATGCAGGTGAGACGGCCAGAGGCATTCCACTTGTTAAGAATAAATTGTGTAGTAACTAGTATGTTGGTATTTTTATATCTTCTGTTGATTTAGAACCCCCTCGGCCATTTAAAAGGCTTCCTACTCAAGCTGTTCAGGGGGTTCTGCACCCCCCCACACCACAATATTTCGCTCGTTCGTGTGTTGGATAGTGCAGCAGTCCAGATTCTCAACAAGAAATTTGGAACTTCAACAAAATTAATTGAGAATGGCTGATGTAAAGTATAACATTGTGAGCAGTACAGTACACCAAGAGAAATTGAGAGCAACTTTTAAAAAAGATGTGATTGTCTCATGACTGATTTCTTAGGGTTATAGTAAAATGAAATTTTCTGTATGAGATGCCTCTAGTAGTGAGGAACAATACATTATTTAATACCAACACTGTTCAGTAAAAAAAAAATACTGACTGGAATAACCTCAACTTCACCTCAACATCAGTCAGAGTAGCGCCGGGTCACTGTAAGTCCTGTCAGGATGCCCTTGAGGAGTATGTTCATCTGAATCAGCTGGCAATTACAGCAATGACTCATCAAGAGCTAAAAAAAAACCACTTGAAATCCACTTGTTTTTCTGCAGCCTTCCACAGCGATGTGACCAGATTTGATGGTTTTATGATACGTGTATATTATGATAAAAATTTATTTTTTCCCCATCAGATGAGAATCTGCACCCTTTGCTGTCTCAGCTCAACATCTTAAACCTCAATACTTCTAACTTCCTCCATCTCCCGTCCGTACTTGAATACATGCCGCACCTAAAGAAGAACCCTGTGGGACTCCAGCCTGCCTTCCAGCTTTCCCAGGGCAACACTGGAGGTAAGTGATCACTTCCCTTCCTTCTGAATGGGTGTAGTTTGCCTCAAACATGCATTGATGATCTTCAGTGCAGTCATTTACACCAGGAAATATTTGCAGTATATTGTGACCATAATAGTATGAATTTGTGTAGCACTCCAGCTGTGCTGGGTAAGAGCTCTTAGAATTAATTAATTCTTTGATAATTAATTAACTTTAATTTTATAGAGTTTTGTATGTTTCTTGCACAATCTTATGAGGGGTTTTTTGTTTTTGTTTTACAATAATAATAATAATATGCATTTATACAGCACAAAAACTATTTCTATATATTCTATTGTATTTTTGTGAAATCATGAAATTGTAGCGTAAAACTGACAACACTTCTAATCACTAACACAGAAAACATGTACATGTATGTGGGACAGTGGATTAACATTGCTTGGAAAAAATACATGTACCTAACATTTAATAACAGAATCCCGTGTTCATTTTGCTCACTTCTCAGCAAACTGCAATTACATATTTTCTTCCAGAGCCATTTGGCACATACATACAGTACCTACACTTGGTTAGTAATTTTATTGTATTCTGTTCAAACTCATTTTCTCATTTTAAGATCGTTTCCACAACCAGCGTTTCTTTTCAAATGCTGATATGGATCTTGATATGTATGAATTTTTTCCCTAGACTCAATAGCCCAATTATACCCCTTTCATAAACCCAATAAAACACAATTATGCGGCTAATAGCAGCATAATTTGGTCGTAAAATCAGAGGAGGACAAGAGTTATCCGCATTATTCTGATGCTACTATTATCCGCATAATAGCGGCATCGGGACAAGATTTTGAGTTTATGAACGTATTTCCAAATAATGCGGATAATTGCCATGGTGCGTCACAAGGTCACCCTTTTCCAACACAACCGCATTGGAGGGGGCGTGTCCAGTTGTCATGACGATTATCCGCCTTTTTCAGGACGGGCGCTCGTAAAAATAATTTATGGAGTTTGTGAACGCAATTTTTATTGAATTATCCGCATTACTCTTAGGCGGCTAATTGGAGGATATGTTTTATTGGGTTTATGAAAGGGGTATATGGAACAGCAGCTTTCAATTTACCATTAAAGGTAAAAAACAGTAGTTGTAGCAAGAAATTATTCCATGAGAAAGTCTTTTAAATCAAGTCTATTTGTAAAAATATTATGTGTACATCTAGATATGGTACAATGTAAACCTATCTTTGTAAATTCATGAAATCTTAGCTCAAAATCAATAATTCTGATGATTACTAATATTTACCGAAAAGCATATGTGGGAGTAGTGGGATAGTGTATAATTGATATTGATTCTAAAAATACCTGACATTTGATGGAATTCTGTGCTTATTTTGCTCATTTCTCAGCAATTACGCATTTCCTTCCAGAGCTATTTGGCACAAATTTTTATACGTACATACAAACACTTTGGTGGTAATTTCATTGGATTCTATTCGAACTTATTTTGAGATCGTTACCATAACTTTTATTTATCTTTAAATTCAAAATGCAACATCTGAATTTCTTCTTTATTTTTCAAGTGAAAATTCATTGAATTTCCCTTTGCAAAATAGAAAGTGTCTTTTGCTGTGTACATGTACGTTTTCTGTGGCAAACAGAAAATTTCCATTTTAGATCAAGGTTGAAATGGAATTGCAGGTTTTTAGAATCAGAAAAGATTTTATTTCAAATTTGATTAAAACAGTTGCTGGGACAGTGAGTTTATTTTTAACTGCCTTTAAAGACTCGTGCTGCAACTGCAGTTTCCCGAGATATCAGGATTATATTGTCTGTCAGTCAGCCTTGACTCTGAACACATAACCTCCGACAAACAGTGATCAAAGGTCATCTGCAAAATGTGTTTCACAGACCAGTATATGCTCTTGTCACATTATGACTGGTTATTCACTCTACTATAGCTTTTCTTTATAGATCTATATGGGAAAACAAAGTTGGAGAGCAACTATTGCAGTGCAACTCCCAAACCAAACTACTGTATCAATATTTCATGTATTTTGGTTCAGCTAGCGATTATAAAAGAGCACAAACCCAGTGTTGGGAGATAATTTGTTGGGTTTCACCATATTATACTGTACTGTACACATTATGTATGTACATGTACTTGTTCATACACATGCACATGTAAGACCCTATTCTCATCTACTTTCTTAAACCAGTTTAATGTGTAGTGGGAAGGCTCAAAGTGGTCATGGAAGCGATCTTTTAGTTTTAATAACTGTTTTTCCAAACCAGTTTGGAAATCCACCATGTGATGTGTGGTTTTCAAGATCACTTTGCCTCGTTAAAAAAATAAGCGTAGATTACCGTTCTTCATAAAACAATCCTCAAACTAGTTCAGGAGATTGTGATGAGAATGGTAGCGAAGCGATCTTCTGAACTGGTTTTCCAAAGTGAAAATTAAAGAAAAGCCGTTCAAGAAAGTACATGAAGGTGAGAACGGAGTCATAGGCTGCGTAAATGCGGCCTCAAGCTAGAATCACAAAAATGAATCATGATTAAAAATACAAACATATATCATAGTAACTGCAAAATCACGATTTACAGTGTTAGTCAAACCTCTCTCCAGTGCCGTTTCACTCCCACTTCAAGCCTACATTGTAGCCAGTGCCTGTCACAGTGCCCAGTTTGACCAGGTGAACTTCAATGCGGGTTTAATTGCAAAAAATATATGTACAACTTCCATTTTCAATACATGTGTATGGCCACTTTGTGAAGCGAAAGCAAAGAATACGGTGTGCAGTATGGCATGAATATGGAAGAAGGTCAACACAATGACGCCAAAGAATCATGATTCAAATCACTAATAATTGACCTTTTTTTAACATCATTCTGCAGAATGTCTTTCCAAATGCCCCCTTTTCTGCATTACATGTTTGTGATTTGAACACATTAATATACTTTTACTTAAATTGACCATAAAATGCAACCGTGATTCTGCAGAAACATCTTTCTAAACGTGTTTCGAATCATGATTCTAGGGTTTAAAAAAGCGGCGCATAAAAATATGAAATTTGTTGCCTACATGCATGTACATGTAGTATTATTGACCATTTGATTTTAAAAAATCATTTGAGTTGGTAAGCAGTATTGTGCAATTTATTCTGTATTGTTGATCCATTTTATAAAACAGATACTGCCCAGGTTTACACTGTAAGTTCATGGTGTATATACAGTTATTTGTATATTGTACGCAGGCATTTAAGTTATTTTTAAAGGGGAATCCAACCGAAATAAAAACTTGTTTTTATAAGGAAAAGAAAAATCAGACAAGTTGATAGGTGAAAGTTTGAACAATATTGGACAAACAACAAGAAAGTTATGAATTTTTAAAAGTTGTAAATATTGGTAATCACTATACCCATGGAGACTTCAAATTGGCCGCATATGGGATGTCATAGTGATGTAAGGCAAGGACTACTCTTCCATGTACTCCAATACATATTATGGCTAAAATGTCATTTTTCCTAAAAGTTTTATTTCAAATGATATTTTTCTTTCATGAGGACATAAAACAATATACTACCTGGGTTATATTTAGATTACTGCCCCAGGGGAATTGGTACTTAGGAGAAAACCACAAATCCCTGATAATAAAGTACATGGCCTATGGAAATTGGCCGCATATGGGATGTCATAGTGATGTAAGGCAAGGACTACTCTTCCATGTACTCCAATACATATTATGGCTAAAATGTCATTTTTCCTAAAAGTTTTATTTCAAATGATATTTTTCTTTCATGAGGACATAAAACAATATACTACCTGGGTTATATTTAGATTACTGCCCCAGGGGAATTGGTACTTAGGAGAAAACCACAAATCCCTGATAATAAAGTACATGGCCTATGGAAAAGTTGTCCTTGCCCCTTGTCATAATTTACTTACCTAGTTGCCAATTTGAAATCTACATAGTATTAGTGATCTCGATTTTAAAGCAGCTATAACTTTCTTATAGCTTGTCCGATTTCTTTCAAACTTTCACCATTCTGTTTAATCTATTTTTCTCTTTCCCAACACAACATTTAATGGCCAAGGCTGGATTCCCCTTTAATGTTGTGCAAAAACTCTTTGCAAGCCTTGTGCTTTTTGCACCATTGCAAATATTTATGCATGCACCCTTAATCGCCCAGTATTCATCACAAACACCTCATTTGTAAACAACAACTCAAGTGTTCTACATCTACTTTATGAGCACTAGATTTTTCAGTATCCGCTTTTAATGATAATTATATGAAACACTACAGGTTTTCAATTTCAAAGTTTTTGCTGGTATTAAGAATAAAATTTACTTCCCTTGAGCATCTATGTGGTATTAGGGGAGAGTCCATCCCCAAAAATGTTGATTTTAATATAAAAAAAAGAGAAAATAACACAAACTATTATAGGAGTATCAATCAGTTTTAAATCTTTTACTGGAAATTTGTGAAAATTGTAAAGTTGAAACTCACAATTCTCTGCAGTTGCGACATTTCACCAACCACTGTTGGCTTTATCAGGCGTTCAAGTCTATACTGTGTGAATCATAATATTCACGGATTTATTAAAGGAGTACTCCAGGCTGAAAATTAGGTGATTTGAACAGATATTCATTCATTCATTCATTAAAAATGGTTGATTTGGATAAAAACTTGAAACACAGCATATAGCCAAGTTACAAAAGTTTAGACATTATAAAAGATATTTTAGTGTACAATACTTGTATAACACAACAAAACATGAAACAACAAAGCAACAATTATTACATAACATATAAAGCTAAACAAAGTTATCACAGAATAAAACATGAACAATACAACATAAATGCCAATAACAATATAAATCACAGAACTGAATCAGAATTGCTATCATATTACAAAATTATAGAATCAATATGAATCAAGAGGATTGAGAAATACAAATTAGGCAAAATAACAACAGCAACAAAAAAAGAGAAAAAAGAAACACAGATGAGCTACATGTACATGTATGTACATGCATCTACAGTTATGTGTGTCCACTCTTCTTTCCATATTGATAGGGCAAGTACAATATTAACACTCTAATAATGTACAGTGTAATTGTTTGTACAATGTAAATGCCATATGAGATTGATTTTTATAGGTAGACCTACAAGTACTTGTACATGTAATGCTGTCTTTTATCTCTATTTATGAAGAGATGTGTGGACTTCTATCCACTACTGTATGTGAAAGGCCATGTAGGAATTTACAGCTGATGCCAAAGACCCTGTTTATTTTGCAAGAAATTCACTTTCACTCCAAGTGATACAGCAAGCCATCTTATAAAGGAGAATGAAACTCTTGGAACAAGTTAGCTTACAAGTATGAAAACAGAAAATCACAAAATGGGATTAACAAAAGTTTGAGAACATTTGGACAAACAATATTTGGGTATTCGAATGTCAAAGTCAAGTATGGAAATTGTCCTATTGGCAACAGGATCAAGAATTAAGGTGTCACTCAAGTACAACTGACCCCTTTGTACACTCACTGAAAATATACCCAAAACTCAAATTTTTACTCATTATAAAAACTCTGTAAGTCTTTATCCATGTTACATTTTATGAAACCTATTACTGTCCCCATTAACCCTAAAATGGCCGGGGGGGGGGTTGAATCAACCCCCCCTCAACATTTTCTGCGATCATTCCGCCGCGCGAAATTTTTTGACCGCGCCACTCGCAGAGTTTATACTTTTAAGTCTCGCGCATCTTTTGAGACCAAATTTACGACGCCCGGGTACGCGGTTCCGAAATTACGCAACATTTTGTAAGTGCATGTCAGACCAAAAATTGTTCCAAAACGTGATTTTGTGTACAAAGTCAATGCAAATTGAGCTTTCTCATCTTATTCATAAAGATATGATTATTTTTACTTTAAACAGCTGAAAGCAATTGATTTTAGCATAATTATGCTTTAAAAAGGTTGTGCAATAAATCTGGTGAAAAAAACAAAGAAAAACAAAAGGTTGAAAAACAAAGAAATACATAAGAAATTCATAAAACAATAAAATACATAAGAAATTGATTTCCAAACCAAAGTTTTTTCAATCACCATTGTTAAGAATGCTACAAAGAATGTTTTTACCAAAAATTAGCATTCTAGGAGCTTTATTTAGTGAATTAGAGCAAAAAGTATGATTTATGCATAAATTAGCATAATTAATTCATACAAAATAAAATCTCATTATTTTGTAAAATTTTACCATACAGCCTTGTAGATTACATCGCACACTACCAGCGTGCAAATTTTTGCGGCGCTCCCGCGATCTGCGGCCGAGATCTCAGGGGGGGGGGTTGAATCAACCCCCCCCCCGGCCACAGAACAGCCAAAAAAGCCCGGCCTAGTTAGGGTTAAGAATCAATAAAACCAGGCTATGGATAGGCTTGAAAGGGACAAGACTATTTGATTAAAATATGTAGTCGTAGAGAAGGAGCAGGGGGGGGGGGGGTCTCTTCTAGCATTTTCTTTGCCTCTTGGAGCTGCTTTGAAAGTCTGCAACACTAGCTTCCCATCTCGGGGCGGCGTATAGGGTTCCTAACGAGATGCCTTTGAGACTCCCTACCACTCTGTGTAACCCAAGACAGCTGTTACCATACAGGGGTCCGGATGATCAGCTAATGACAAATCAATATCACCCGAATAGCAGCTGAACATCTCCCCATATTTCTTTCCTCTATTACTTTTGAGATGGTGTAAAAATGGGGGTAGTCACGGACCTTTGGTTTTTGCAAAGTGATTTTGAGTCTGAATTAGTGAGACCAGATTCACGCATACATGGCTGCTTCAGCATTAGACAGTAATTTTGGAGTCTAGTCTTCATTCTAGTCATGTCGGCCCGAAATCACAAAGGTGGTGTTTAAAACCATCGGTCGAACCCATGGTTTATGCAGATTTCCTGTAAAAATTATGCTTACATGTATTTACCAAGTATATTTAAAAATGTCCAATGCTGATGTGCACTTTTGTCACAGTGCGCCAAATTGACGCCTGTTGCCTTGGTTGTTCACGCTGTTTTATTCATGAGTCCACTGTTTTGAATTAATGAGTCCACTCTTCAAACAGTGGACTCATGAATAAAATAGCATACATGTACTTAACCATGGCAACAGGCGTCAATTGGTGCACTGTGACAAAAGCGCATCAGCATTGGACATTTTTTAAGGTAAGGTTTAAAGGTATAACATGTACATGTATAGTGTTATAAAGTTCAGGGTCAAAGTTGGTCATTCCATTAAGGTGTGGAATTTAGAGCGGAGCAACTGTCCCTGGAGCAAATGCCATGGAACCCTTAGTATGATTGTTTTTCAGCTTAAATTTCATTACCGTATTTCACAAAGTTTGGTTTATATACAGACTTTCTATAAATGGAATCTAGGTTTACTGCAACTAAATTCATTTGTATCTTTATTTTATAGATTTGGTCATTACCTGAGTTGTATATTCTAGTTCTTGAAAAATATTTTCTGACATAATTTTTTCTAGAATAGAATTTCTTTTCAGAAATTTGTAACACTGTCTGTGTGCAGCTATGAACAGGAAGTTGAAGTACATGTATATTGAACGGCCTTACACGATACAATACCATGTACAAGCATCTATTTAGAATGGGGGGGGGGGGGTCAGATGAAGGTAGGGAGTTTGGGTTAAGCCATCAACTTGACACACATATCCTGCTTCCTCTTCATCTTGTCAATGTTCTGTAATGTTGTTTAAACGAAACAAAGTCGGAACACTTGTTCCATATATGAGACCTCTCAGCTGTTCCTTCCACCTACGAGTTTACGTGACAATCCGACATGTCTTTTTTGGCAGCATTCTATCAACACTGTTTATTAACCCAAGGAACATGGTTTTCAAAGACATTTAGAGTGCATACTATATAAGCCCCTTTCACAATTGGTGGTGCGACTGCTTACAACCGTTGCAATTCTGTGCAACATATATTGTGACCAAACGATCGCACAAGCAATTGTGAAAGCCCCTATACATACATGTATTCATTGCCATGCGTATCAGTTCATAACATGCAATGTTGTCAGAAATATACTCTTGGCTTTTGTTTTTTCCCATTCATTACAACTTCACTTAAGGGCCGTCTGCACCATCCCGAGTTTTCAAATTAGCACGCTATTTCTGATCTGGCAAATTATCCCGATCTGAACAATCTCAAGATTATTTGCAATGGAGATGCAATTATCGCACTAGTTTGTAGGATTAATCTCGAGATTGCAAAATAGCGCGCTATTTTACGAATTACATGTATAACGCTAATTTGTAGGTGCAGACGCACTCGGGATTATTTATTCACGGCGTCAGACCATAAAGAATCGATGCCTCGCTCAAGCAGGAATCGCTCTTCTTGCGATGGTGGAGACGGGGTTTCTTGAATCTCGAGATTAATCGCGAAGAGGGCCAATCGGGCTAAAATCTCGAGATTGAGCAAACTCGGTATAGTGCAGCACCGCCTATAGAAGCTTAGATGAGATTCAGAGAATCAAGTGCTACAGTGTATTTACATGTACATGTAATCTTTGATAGTTGAGATAGTTATATATTGTATGAAGATCTCTTTTTATAGTTGGTGATATAGGGGCTGAAGTGATGTTTACAGTGCAGTTTACTTGTGTGGATTGAAAACCTCAAAACAAACTCTGTGACACACCCACTTGACCAACTGCAGGCTTGTAGCAGGCTCCCCGGCTACGCTGATTACAGGCGTATGACCTGGGCCCTGTCTTACAAAGAGTCACGATTGATCCAATCAATTGTAACTCTATGGAAATCCATCACTGTCATGATTTTTTCTACAGGAAATTGGCACAATGTCCTTTGTAAACAAAGAGAAGCACAGTGAATTTTCAAGAAAACAATGAATGCATGAGTATACGTCATAGTAAGAAAATATTTTGAACAAATGTGCATGTTACATGTTGATGTTGCTGGCCGTCCTTAGTTGCGATTGATTGGATCAATCGTAACTCTTTGTAAGACGGGGCCCTGATCAAGATCACTGCTTCTGGGCTCCTGTTTGGCATGTCAATATGTTTCATAAAGGGGTGGGGGGGGGGGGGGGCTGAGCAGCGTCTGAGCAGATTTAGGTACAGATTCTAGAGAACTGAAATTAAAGGAAAACAAAATACAAGGAAAGAATCAAATATCAGAAAGAATTAAATGAGAGGAGCAATCTAAAACTTGTTTCATCAAAATTGGTTATAGAATATGGAAGTTTGAGTCTTCTTGTACTCTCTCTATGGGATCCACAAATTGGCAAACATGCTTCAAAATGGCTGATTTTGTGGATAATTCTCCATTTGTTTCATTCACTTTGATCAATTGGAGGATCCCAATAGAAAGTACAACATACTTTTCAAACGTTCATAACTTGCTTTGATACTTGTACTTGTATTTCATAACCGATTTTGATGAAACTTGTTTTGAATTGATCCTCTCATTAATACTCTTTTCAATATTAAAGATTGCTTCTCTTCTTGTGTTTTTTTTTAAAGTCTGAAAAAAGGTTTGTCAGAGTGGCAAATTCCACATACATATACATGTACATGAGTGCCCCCCCCCCATCCATCTCATTGCACTTCACATCAGCTGGTTTGCAGCTCATGAGTGTCGGCTATCCAAATCAGACCCTAAACAGTGGATAGCGTAGAAAAAATGAAAGATGCGAGGGTGAAAGAAGCACCCAAAATGTCCCCCAAAAGAGCCTTGGAAATTCCTGTAGGGTTCAATGAAAATCATTTTGTGATTTATACAAAGTTTGGCTGATGAGCTCAAATGTAGCCCCATATTTTTTTTTTGTTAAATTAATTTTCTCCTTGTGAATTATATTGGAAATAATATATGCCAATTTGATTCATGATCTAGCCAGTTAATACCTTGGTAATGTTTCATATTGAAATACTTACACATGACTTTGGTTTACAGCTGTGCATTATGGGTCCCTTGTCTATTTTTTGATGTCAATTTTCATGAAAGTGAGCTTATTAATACAATATTCAGCATATGCATACAAGACATTTCAATGAAAACCATTAATATAGTCAGTATTGTAATAATGATTGCTGCTATTAATGTACGGCCTGCCTTGGAGTAGTGGTTCTAACTCTCGCCTTGTAATCAGAGGGTCGTGTGTTCTAATCCCCCCATGGCCTAGCGTCCTTTGGCAAGGCGTCAATCCACACTTTGCCACTCTCACCTAGGTGCTTATTGGGTACCAGTAGGAAACAATTGTCATTATGGTTGGTTTAGCAAGTGTGCGCCTAACAGGCTGCTAAAAAGTGACAGGGTTTTGTGAAGCTCATTGAGCAGTCGTAGATTGGTAAAGCACTAGATATATAAAAGCCAATATATATATCATTTCCAACAGTATCCATTGTGATAGGAGTGCCTACAATCAAGAGAGACGTGCAGAGCTACTTGATGGAAACTCTTCATTCTCTCGTCAGCGGGCTGTCACAAGAAGAGAAACTTGAGTGTCTTATTGTAGTCTTCATCGCAGAGGTAAGAACAATCTCTGTTTCTGTTGTATTTGTTCCTGTTGAAGTTACTCCAGTAGGAACTCGTCAAAGCAGCTTTCAGCCAAGTCAACGCCAAGCTGTTGGTATATAACAAAATATAGCCATAGGAATCATTTTACAGTACGTCAAAGTTAATAAGGCATAGTGGCTTACCATTGTAGTCGACAAAAATTACTCTCAGGCGTTTTCGGTTAAAGTTGAGATACTAATGGCCGAGCTGGGATTCAAACTCACAACCTTTCAATCATATTAAGTCCAATGCTCTAACCACTAGACCGCACGACCCGTTAATTTACATTACATGTATATCTGTCATAATAATAATAATCTAGACAGATGATTGGTCTAAACCCTGTCAAGTGACCAAAGATAGCTCCAACCAATGTCACGAAATTGGCAAAAATGCCATGAATCCCGGCATCTGACGTCACAACCCGGGAATAGTACTCCAAGCTGTGACATAGACGTACATGTGAATAGTTAAACTATTTATGGGTGGGCGGGGCTTAACCCAAACTCATGTGCATGTACTATGCACGTATGTGATCAAGCCAGGGGCCTCATCAAAGCTAATAAAAAGTATTAATGAATTCTCTCTCAAAGATTGCTATTCATTCAGTTACATCTACATTCCTATCTGATGTATTTAATTCTGATGACGGATATAAATCAAATATATACTGCCTTCGATCGGAGGTTTGGTGAAACTATGATCCCCTCAGTGACACGAATGCAACCATTTACCGCCCCTCAGGAAAACAGTCGCATTCCAGCGTCACTTCGGGAACCATAGTTCCAACCACCTCCTCTGGCGGCCGTACATATTTGTTCACTATCATCCAGTCAGAGGGAAGGAGAACAGATGGTGTGTCAATCACATCATATGTTCAAGGTAGATTAGCATCCTGCTCAATTTAATTAGTTGTAAATGATTGATAATTCACACTTATTTAAAAAATATTCTAATAATAATTCAGTTATTTTATGTGCTTTAAATATCAGAAATAAAATTGGGTCTTTTCATGAAGTTTGGCATAAATTGTGACAGACATGTATCAGCATGAGTCAATACTATTACTCTATACATTTATTGTTTGTTGGCTTTACACTTGCATTAATTTTCGGCCATTTAGACTATTAAAACTTTTTTATCAAGTTATTGAGCGTAACAATGTATACTATTGGCAGTAGCTTAAGGAGCATCAGGATATTTACATTTGTTCCCAAAATTCCAATTATGGCAACTACGTGTACACTGTACATGTACATGTAGGTTGACAAAACTTGATACAATACTCCAAGCACATTGTTGGTAGCTTAATATTTCATATTTCCTATGCATAGTTCTATTCTTAAAAGAAAATTTTAGAATTGTATTAATACTACACTGTATGCTACTCGGTATCCACCGAATGTCTTAAACTCGTGTCTTGAGGGGAATTCCCCCCCCTCCCACAAAAAAAGTTGATGAAAAGAGAAAAATCAAAGAAGCATACCCGGTAATGCTTAAAATATCAAAATCAAATTTTGAATAAAGTTATGACATTCTAAACCTGTACAGTGATGAAAGACTTTACATGTACATGTATGACGTCAAGAAATAAAATCATTACTGTCATTGTGAACCATTGTCATTGTGACTCTTTTGTACATTTACTTCACTATACATGTATACATAATCAGTATTTGCAGTTTTGACAATGAGGTGACTTTTCACCGAATTGCAACAGATTACCAAGAGCTTATATTCTAATCTTAATTTCATAACACATGTAATTGTTTTTTTTATAATACTTCAAGTCATCTAAGTGTTTTCAATAATATAATTTATGAATGTACATGTACATGTAGTCAATAATGATTTTGTACGTTTTCTAACTCGGCTTTACTATCTGATAATAGTATAACGTTGTTATTTAAATGCATAAACATTTCATATTGACTGGATATTGTAATTGCACATGGAAACAAACACACTTATAATTAAGTTCTTTGTTTTAATAAGTACATGTATTGCATCTAAACATTTATTGCCATTTTATACCGATTTTATTTTTTAATATTTTAAAACCCCGACTAGTGAGGAGAGTTTCATATAAACAGAAACTAGTTTTTCTTTAATTCAGTCCTCCTCAGGCACTAGTTGGTGGTAATTTTTTCCTCTTGTACGTAGTCTTGTTGTCTTTTGCCTGGAAATAAAGTGAATAAAAAAACACAGCAATGCCACATGTTCAGGGAGGAATCAAGCTTTGTTTCACATTATCAAGGAGAAAATTAAAACATTTCATATTGTAATAAACCACAAACGAAACAAAGAGCGGATGATGTCATCCGTTACCTATGTGTATACAGACCAGGATGTCAATAACTGTTTGTGGAATCAAGGGATGAAAATGTTATCAATTTCTTATTTTACATCCGAATTCGATGAAATTTTCATTGTTGAGCTTGTTTGGATTGTTCTCATTTTCATATTCAAGTCAACTTTTTGTAGGGGTTTACATCCCCTTTAAAAGTGTTTTCAATTTTATGCTGGTCAGAGACATATTTTTCACCCAACCATCCACTAAATTCCCAGATTATTCTTTTTATAAAAGCAAGGTTTATCTCACTAATTAATGCCTACTAGTACTAATCATATATTTCAACAATTGTCTATGTTTTTACAGGCAGACAAAGATTATGTCACAAAGGAAGCAGCAAAAATACAAAAAGAGTAAGTAAATTTATACAGGTTTCTTCGCACCAATGCACACTTGGTGCCTCTCGAACTTCGCATTTTCATGAACTCAACCAAAAGCCGTTCAATCGACCGCTAAAAGCATAAATGTTTTCGATTTTGACTACCGTTTAATCATTTTTTTGGAGGGGGACAAAACAAATAAAAAGCCTTCCCCCCCAAAGAGTTGCTGAAATTTCACATTAATAGATCCAAGAAATTGTCATCTATTTTCTATGTTTTAATTTAGTTGGAAATTTATCAAGAAAATGAAAATGAAGAATATTCCCATTTTCTAGACTGTCTTTGAACATTTCGATGTAGGACTAGAATTGGCAACTTTTCATTAAATATCACCCTAATCATAATTTGTTCTGATGTTATTTCCCTATGTATTTATTTTTTTAAATTTGAAAAATAAATGTAAAAAAATTAATGTTGCCGATTTGAGGAGCATAATAAGATTAATTTTGACTTCATGAAAGCTGTGTGCCTCTATGAGGTAATCTAGACCTCGGCTACATCTACAGTGTGTCAAGAATATTATTTCACTGTGCGATGATGACTAACCTAATGACATTTGAAATGGATCAATATACGACTCTGAGGATGAAGATTGAACCATCTGACTGTCTCATTTTAGTCCCATATAATTGCAAAGAAGCATTAATTTGCAATTATCTCTGATGGCATGTACATATATATTGCACACTTATCTGTTTTGGGGTTCTGTATTCAAAGCTGAATCAGGGGCCTGCATGGTGTTCAGTTGAGCATAGAGAGTTGTGCTGGCATTACAAAATTTTTATTTCAGAAATACATGTATGCATTATATTAGACATTTGTATCACTTTTCAAGTTAATTTGACTAATTCAAGTTGTCTGTATTCCGAATGTATTGTGAAGTCATAAATCATGCGATTTGAAAACTGCAAGTGATTTTAAGGATTCATTGGCGCTGCTACTTTAGGGCTTTTGGTGATTATTTTAATTCAATGTATTTACACTGAATGGAAGAAACTAAAGAAACTATTAAATGTAAAAAAAAAATCAGTTCGTTTTCTTGTTATGTCTTACTGGCTATATCCACTGTAGTTTGTTGCCAAAGGCATATTGTATTTTTGGGTTGTCTGTCCATCTGTCTGTCTGTCCTTCCATCGTCTGTCCCTTTCATGTTCCCCTATTAAACCATAACAGAAACTTTCAAAGTGTCTGGTGAGTGTTTTATGAAAGGACTTGCCGGATGTTTTATCTGAAAAAGTGTGTTTTATCCAAATGTTACAATAGTAAACGTGGTCTCTCAGTCAATCAAAATCCAGAAAGATCTTGTTGGACAACAAATGTTGATGAAATCATTCCCAGGTATTTTCTAGTCTGCTGTACAAACCTTTCACTCGAGTAAAGGGTCTGAATTGCAGCCTACTCATGCGTTGTGTACTGAAGGCCCTAAACAGCAAGTTTTGTATGTTTGTGCTCGTTTTTGCGTGGAGACACACTTGTTGATCAAAGTTTCAATCGGGGTCTGTGCCTGCAGACTAGGTATTTTCTGTGATGGGATGGGGGTGAATTCAGTATCAACAAACAGGAATAAGCCTCTTGAATGTTTGTCATGAACTTGGACTTTTGATTTCATTTTTTAAATGGTATACATGTTTCTGTGTTATCAAAGGTCGACACTCCAGGAATTATGGGAAGGAAGGTACAGGGGGTCATGGCAAATTCCAGCTTCCTGTTCAGTTATATACCAACCAAGGTTTTTATCTGCCTTTGAATAAACTGCCTATCCACAAGAGCTGGTAGTTTAATGAACTGGCAGGTCATCCATCTACATTTTATTATTGTTTGAAATAGACCATAGAAATGAAATACGCTGAAAATTTGTTTTGCCCAATTGATCGTATTCCAGCTAGGTCAGCTAGTATTCCAGAGCATAAACTGTGTAGAGATAGATAATGAAATTGTCTGCATCAGTAAAAGTATGGAACATGTAGGCCTGCATACTTTGTACATAGTGTTGGGCTGCTTTAAGTGACAACATAATATTCACGTAGAATTACAAACATGAATCAAACATGATAACTGCGGATTCTTAATCAGGGTCTATACCAATGTGGTATCTCCTTCACTTTGCACCCAGTCAGCGCACATTGTAGTGAGCAGTTTGACCCAGGAACTGTACCGAACATGTAGGTCAACGTTGACACCGTTCTCACTGCCTTCCTAAAACTAGTTTACTGGAAACTAGTTTAACGTGTAATGAGAACGGTCGAAGCGAGTTTGGAAGCGATCTTCCAAACCGGTTCATAAAACCATCTCGCGATTTAGTTTTCAAGATGGCTTTGCCTCGTTAAACTGGTTTCAGCGCAAGTGAGGACACAACCTTGTCACCCCACTGAGAGCATTTCTATAGCAACAAGATCGTTTTACGTGAAGTGATTTTGAAAACCACTTTCGTGTGATCGAATGGGAACGCTAGCAAAGTGATCTTCCAAACTGGTTTCCTGAACAGGTTTCCAGTAAATTACATGTAGTTTTAGAAAGCGTAATGAAACAGTGTCTTCTATGCAGGGTTTTAATTGCAAAAGACACACAACGTTGATTTTCAGTACATGTGAACAGCTACTGTGTGAAGCGAAAGCGAAGAATACACCTGGCAGCGCGCAGTTTGGCATGAGCGCAGAAGTACTAGTAGGCCGACACAATGACATCATAATTGACACAATGACATCATAGAATCATTATTCAAATCACCAATTTGTTTGATTCACCCTTTTTGTGATTCTGGAGAAACGTCTTTCGAACACCCTTTTCCCCATTTCTTGTTTCATTAGAAAAATGTTTACATTTAATTTCGATTTACTACATAACCGTGATTCATCAGAAATGTTTTTCAATGTCTGTCATCGTGATTCTAGGGTAAAAAAATTGGTGATAAAAATGCACCCTAATGCTCTTACCAATTTAAAAAGACTCACTAATCCATGTACATGTACACCTGTATGAACCTTCATCCAATCCTAAAAGAATGCTACAGGGGGTATTAATGAGAAAAAGAAGGATGTAATTCATGGTAATTACAGACCACCTTGTTTTTGCCGTAATTAATACCACTTATATTACTTTTTTTCTTCATAAAATTTGTAACTGAAAAAGAGAGGGAAAAAAAAATCAGCTTTAGGTAGGTAATTGGATGAATGTAATTTCAGGTAACTAGACCAAAGGTCAAAGGTCATTTGCAGGTCATTATTTCAAAATACAGTTTTGGGGATCACTGAAAACCGTTTCTCATCCCCAGAGTTCGACACAACTTTTTTCCAAAAACTGTATTTTTATTTCACTTTTATCTGTGTGAATTTTGGAGTGTCATTGATACCGTGACAAATGCTAAATTTATCTGGGGAATAATGTTTTGTATAGTGACATACATGTATGTATGGTCAGGATTACACAGAGTAAACAGAGATTTTGTTTTTTCTGATCGCTCTCTCTAATTGAATATTTGCAAGCAAGTTTACATTTGCAGCTTACGGTCCACTGAGCAAAAACCCTCATTGCTCCTGTGTATTACGTTTGCTACCACAATGCAAAATGGTGTTTGAATTAAAACCAATCTTTCTCGTTGATGTGAATGGTAAATGACTTAATGGTACATTTTTCAATGATAAAATATTAAATTGAACAGATGAAAATATATACCTTTCATTCATTCTCTCTAGATTTTCAGCAGAAGTGGATTCCGGATTGATAGAGGTGATATCCCCCCCTGCCGAATATTATCCTGATCTCAACAGTATAAAAGAAACATTTGGTGACACAGCTGAAAGAGTCAAGTAAGTAAAATACACTGTAGGCCTTTACTCAGTATTAAACTCAGATAAAACTTAAAGGGGAAGTTATATATCGTCGAGGGTTTGAAAAAAATCCATCAAAGAATAAAAAAGTTATCAGAATTTTAAATATTTGTTGATTTGTGATGTCATATGCGAGCAACTTTAGTACATGTCCTGTGGCAAAAAATCAATGAAATGTCATTTTATAAGAAAATTGAGAATGGTTTTACTGTACCTACGGTATATCAATAGACAAATCATTTCACACACATTTTTCAAAAGAAAACAAAAATAAGTCATCACCAACCAATACAAAATTTAAATTTATGCATTTTATATTACATTATATATGGGACAGCTGCTCTTTTATGATGTCACAAATTCAAAAACTTAGAATATTAATAACTTTCTTAATCTTTAATGGATGTTCCTCAAACCTTCTCCAATATTTTTCTAATTTTTTCTGCTATTTTTACAACAATCTTTTCTTCCGGGTGAACTTCCCTTTAACTCCCAAATAATTGCCAATTTAATGACCGTTCTAATATCATGATCACATATGTCCCAAAAGATTATTTTCTCCTACATGTATATGGAACATACTCCCTCTTTGTATTTCTATTACAAGAGTGAGATCTCTTCTCTCGTATTAAGCCAAGATAGTGATGCATGTAGCTTTGATGAAGATGGTGCTTTTCTCATCAACCTTAAATTATTAACATGATTAATTAATGCAAGAAGGGTAATTGTCTCTCTGAAGTAATCGAATCAATTAAGGAAAGTGACAAGATTACAGTAAATCCATACGTGAACTAGATATGGCTGCATACTTTATTCTACCATGATGGCTTTTTAATTCATGCCTTAAAGGGGAAGTTCACCCTGACCTTGAAGGTAAAAGAACGTAGTTGCAGCAAACAGTTTTATGAGAAAGTCTGAATTATCAAGGTTAACTGTCACCATATTATTATCATATATCTAGATCTGGGCCCCGTCTTACAAAGAGTTGTGATTGATCCGATCAGTGCAACTATGGACAGCCAGCAACGTCAACATATAAAATGCATGTGTGTTCAAAAAAAAATCTAGATATAAATGTATATCCATAATTTCATTGATTTCTTGACAATTTGGTGTGTTCTCCTTAGTTTACAAAAGACATTATGCAAATTTTCGGTAGAAAAAATTATGTCACTGATGGATTTCCATAGAGTTACGATTGATTGGTTCAATCGTAACTCTTTGTAAGACGGAGCCCTGGTACATACATGTAAAACTGATCTTTGTGATATCATGAAATCTTAGCTCAAAACCAATAATTCTGATGATCACTATCACAGAAAAGCATATGTGGGACAGTGTATTAATATTGCATGGAAAAATACCAGACATTTGTTGGAATTTCATGCTTATTTTGCTCATTTCTCATCAATTACCCATTTTCTTTGATTCTGTTCGAACTCATTTTGAGATTGTTACCACAGCTATTACATGTGTATTTATCTTAAAATTGGTTTAAGTAATAAAAGCAGAAAAAATATTGAAAAATTTGTGACATGACATACAGTGTAGCCTGTGCGAGGAGCTCCCCCCCCCCCCATCCATAAATTCTGAAAATTCTAATCATGATGAATTTAGATATTCTTATAGAAGGGGGCAAGATATTATTTGCCTGATGATGTATCCCCAGCAAAAATAATCTCTTTCATATTTTGGAAAAAAAAAACAAGCTGACATTTTAGGGAAATCAATGACATGACATACATGTATGGAGGAGCTGTTTGTCTTATATTTTTTTATTTCTCGTTTTACTTGTATTTTGCTCTTTTTATTCATATGACTTTATTTACGGGATGGATGTAGTTCCCACTTTAAAGGGATTGTTTATTCATTCAGGATCCAAAAATATCTGTTTATATTGCAGCTGTAATCACAATCCTTCAAGCCAGATAGGAATCGCTTGAGATTTCCAAGTTAATCGGTCACTTAATTGCTGCGATAATGATAATTACAGTAGTGAGCGTTTATATTGATGCTAAAGATAATACCTGTAGGCTATTGAGGGACAATAATCACTTGTTTACTTATTACGAAGCATGTAGTGATGCTAATATGAAATAATATTTTTAGGGTTTCCTCTTGAAACATTATTGCATGCATTGACAGCACGTTGGGTCCCCACAACACAAATTTTTGCAAACCTCCACAAAGTTTTTTGATCCCTCTATAGAGTACTTTAATTGATTTTATTATATTTATCATGATAATTTCAGGTGGAGAACGAAACAAAATTTGGATTTCTCCTTTTTAATGATGTATGGGAGAATAAGAGGAAAATACTACTGTCAGGTGAGTCACAATAATATGAATTCTTTATTTTAAACATATTAGACATATTTATGTTTTATTTTAAATCTGTCTGACCCAGATAAAGTTCTGGGGCCCATCTTACAAAGAGTTGCGATTGATCCGATCAATTGCAACTATGGAAAGCCGGCAAAGCCATCATACATGTACAAAATGCATGTTTGTTCAAAAAAATTTCTAGAGATGATTTATATTCATAAATTCATTGATTTCTTGACAATTTGGTGTGTTCTCCTTTGTTTACAAAGGACATTTTGCAAATTTCCTGTAGAAAAATTTATGACACTGATGGTTTTCCATAGACTTACGATTGATTGGATCAATCGTAATTCTTTGTAAGACTGGCCCCTGGTGTGTTATAAATGAGCCTGGAAAAAGATTCTCACATTCCTGTGGTAACTGATTTGCATTCTACTTGCCTAGCTCACATGGAGGCTGTTCACACCGCAAGGGGGGACCGTGGGCGGACCGTGGATCGCGCTATCGTAGCGCGATCCACGGTCCACCCATTGGCATTCGCCGGATTCACACCGCAGTGAGATAGCGCGGTCTATCGTAGCACCCCCTTTTTTGAGAGGTCCTGTTGCCATGACGCGTGACCTCATGAGGTCAGAGCGGTCAAAGATTTCGCGCGCTATTACGAACCCGTACTAGTTAGTTGAGAGCTCGATATCGCTGTGCCTATTACGTAGCCGGCCTACGTTTATTTCATGGCGTTGTATACATTGTGCATGTATTTCTAATTTGATTAATCTAGATTCTAGACTCTTGTATTTTAACTGTGTTTGATGACTTCCGGCGTGCTATCGTAGCTCGAGTTCACACCGGCAGAGATAGCGCGATCTAGAGCGCGCTAGACCGCGCTATCTCTCGTGGACCACCCCCAAGAGGTGCTCCAGTGGCACGCCGTTTTGGCTCGCCGTGGCTCGCTGTTGGGCGGACCGAAACGACGTTGTACCTTCCACACCGCAGAGATAGCGCGATCTAGCGCGCGCTAGATCGCGCTATCTCTGCCAGTCTGAACAGGCTCATGGATTGCTTGCACGGATTAAATTACACAGGGTCTCGTGGAAATTTTGCCCTAGAAATGGTCAAAAGGTTAAAAAAGAGCCCATGAAAACACCCATTCACTGCAGTGCTGCAGATTTACACAGTAAGTTGTGAAAAGTAGATCCCGAAAATGTAAAAAAAATCAATCAATGTTTTGCCTGATTGCTTGTTATTTATAGTGCAAATACATACTTTAATGACATGGATGAAATCACTGCTAAAGCATCAACAATATAATCCTCTTTAAGAACACGCCGTTTTCCCCATTTCACATTTGCATTTTGAAAGGCGTTTATTATCATGACTAACGGAAAATCAATTTTACTCAACTGTGAATAGAAAACAATCTCTCGCGGATGGAAAACAATCTCTCGCGGATGGAAAACTATTAATTAAACACAGCATCTTAAACATGTAAAAGCTGAGCTGAGATGTAGCTCCTGTGAATGCGCTTTTTTCATACAGAGTTCATACATGTACATGTATGTATATGCATTTCAAGATACTCCAAAATGGTTGAATTCATATCCTCATTCCAGTGAAAAAAATACACAGGAGCGCTGAGCGATTTTGCTCTCGTAAGCTTTGAAATCGCACTTGCAAACCCAATAGAGAGAGCGATCGTGAAAAAAAAAATCGTTCCCGTGATCTTGTGTACAGTAACTAGCTCGGCTATACGTCCGCTGTCTTCCCTTCGTGCGTGGGTTATAACGTGCACGTAATGTACCATTCACATTCACAACGCTCAAGGCAGTGAGCGCACTAGTACGGTACGTACGGTAGATGAAAAAATGGCAGCCGTGTGTTGCTGCCCTCTACGTTCAATGAGGTGTGCTTTTATCACTGATCTCGAGATCAGTGGCTTTTATCAAGGCTTTCCGATTAGAATTTTCGATATCCTGGCGAATCAATGGGAGCGACAAGTTCCGAACGCACGGACGTAGATTACAAGCGCAAAGCAGCGGCACAAATCGCGATATATAGCGACTGGTAAATACGTCTGTAAGGATGATGACGTCATCCAAGATGGCAACTTACGTTGACCAACAAAAAGATCGAAGATGAAGATGTTTCGATATCATTTGAAAGGAATTAGCGGTAACTGCGGCCTAAGGTACGATACTTCTGAATTTTATACATTTTTTCGTAAATATGGATGTAATTTCTTTTCATAATGTGACATTTTATGTTCAAAAAACGATCAGAAAATCGGGTTTCCGAATATTAGATCTAACGTTACTGCTAATACGTTGTCTGTACGTACGGGCCTCCAAGGTCTTCAGTCTATGCATGGTCTATGTATTGGTGAGTGAGCCAACGCAGTTCAGCGGAACAACCAAAATACAGAGACTGAAGCTTTTGGTCTACTGCCAGGCCTGTCGTGCGTATGCTGCTCGCTCCAGTCCCCATCGGAAAGGGGGTAGTTGTGAGCTTTGGTGATCAGTTCATTTCAGGCTCTAGTCACGTGAAAAAGCATTCAGCTATGAGGCATACCACGTTCCTCATTTATTATGAGCATTAAGCATTTGTTCCTAAGGAAACTGCACACCAAATTTTACTAATCAAAATCCATGAGAAGTGTACTCTATTCTATTGGATACTGTACAAAACATTGAATACCAGCCTTTAATGTATTATTTTTTCAGTTGTATAGTAACCTCTCTTTATCTCTTTCAAAGTTTCAGGATCACTCACACAGCCACATTAAAAATTTGATTATCAGATTTTTCTACAATAGCACTGAATAAAGACAAATGGCAATATATATCTATTAAAGTAAATCATTCATTACTTTTATAAGTAAAGCAAATTGTAGAGATGGCACATTAAATCAAATGGCATTATTGCAATCATTACTTTTGTTGGTAAAAGAAATAGTACGGATGGCACATTAAAATACAACAAACAATACTTCAAATTTAACATGTCTAAAATGATAATAATTACAAATGATATGTTTCCTTTTTTTATTTTAAAAATGACTCTAGCAAATTAAAAAATGGCTCTTGGAAATTGAAAAATGGCTCCCATAAATTTGTGACCAGTGAGAAAAATGGCTCCTGTAAAAAAAAGTATTTTTTTCCCTGGTACATATGGCAATATTTCAGTATGTTCAGTCTGTAATATATATGTATTCAAATATGTAAATGTTGTTTTAACCATGGTGTACATGTAAACTTTATTCATGAGTCAGCAGTGAGCTTCAACATGTCAATAACACCTGATAATATCAACACCATATGTTCACAATACATATTATCATTTTAATACAAGCATGCTTGGCACTTCTATACAAAAGAAATCAATAGTAACTTTGAAGGGTAAAATAAAATATGTTTCAGTTTCACACAAATCAATACAATATGTTCATTCAATTCAATACAGATCTTACACAAAATCATTATAACTGCTTTCCATTGAATCTAGTAATAAAAAAAAACAAAAAAACAATACAATTTGTGTGTGTGTGAAATTTGCAAGCTAATCAAGGCACAATGTTCATCGATAAAATAAAGATCTATAATTGTGAACATTTTAGATTTTTCCAAAATAAAGCCCATTTGGATATTACACTGAAACTGGTTAAAGACATAATTGCCTTTATTTACATGCATTTTGTCGTTTAAATCAAGATTTACTTTTAGATTTTAAAGAGGTTTCATATTCTTTATTTTTAAAGGTCAAGTCCACCCCAGAAAAATGTTAATTTGAATCAATAGAAAAAAATCCAACAAGCATAACGCTGAAAATTTAATCAAAATCGGATGTAAAATAAGAAAATTATGGCATTTTAAAGTTTCGCTTATTTTTCACAAAATAGTTACATGAACAAGTCAGCAACATGCAAATGAGAGAGTCGATGATGTCCCTCACTCACTATTTCTTTTGTTTTTTATTGTTTGAATTACACAATATTTCAATTTTTACAAATTTGACAATAGGGACCAACTTGATTGAACCATAAAATGTTAAAACAATGGTAATTCCACATGTTCAGAGAGGAACAAAACTTTCTTTCGCATGACAAAAAGGGGAAAATTAGAATAATTCATATTTCATATAATAAAATACAAAAGAAATAGTGAGTGGATGACATCATCTGTTCCCTCATTTGCATACAGACCAGGATGTGCATATAACAATTTTGTGAAATTAAATCATTCATTACTTTTTTTATATATAGTAGAGATGGCACATTAAATCAAATGGCATTATTGCAATCATTACTTTTGTTGGTAAAAGAAATAAAGAAATAGTACGGATGGCACATTAAAATACAACAAACAATACTTCAAATTTAACATTTCTAAAATGATAATAATTACAAATGATATGTTTCCTTTTTTTATTTTAAAAATGGCTCTAACAAAAAAAAGTATTTTTTTCCCTGCCTCATTCTATATTTTTTATACATTGAAATTAACAACTGAATACAAATTTGAGCAAAATGAAAGGTCCTTAAAGGGTACACGGTGGTATTCACAGTTTCAAACAACGATGAGATGTCACTCGGCATTCAGCTTCTTCAGTTGTATTAAGAATTCATGAATGGATCCTTGTTATAAAGGTATCCCGCTGGAATGGTGTCAAGTTCATTTGTTTGCAGATGTCTGAGGAAGCATTCACCTTGGTTTGGGTTATTTTGCAAGGTGCATTCTTTTGTGAATGAAGATATGAAGGAACCTTGCTGCCAATGTCATCAACATATAAATTAAAAAACAGAATTTTTAAAGCTGTATGCATAGTTGAAAGAGGACCTTAGAAGGTGGAAGTGTCTGAGCGCAGTTCAGGTTCAGCATGTATACCCAAGGTTGGATTTCAGCAAACTCATTGGGAGTTTTACAGTTGTCTCGGCCAATTATGGAAATTAGCAAGATGTCACGACTGAGTCAGCTTTAGCATAATTCCAAGCAAGTGATTCAGGTCTTTTGCATTCCAGCCCTCGCGGCTCTACGGGGAACAGACAATGGGTGGTTTAATACTTTCCTCATCACAAACTACCCGCCGCTATCCCCCCCCCCCCACTTTAAATCCTACCCCGTCAGAAAATAAATAAAGGTTGAGTGTTGCTACAAAATGCCCGTAATATCCCCAATACAAAATACTTGCAAATGTCTGAAATTGTCCTAATTACAAACAACTTTGCAGGGATTTATATTTGTAGCATCAAATTAAATGACAATTACTTTTGATATGGGACTAGAAGAACGTGTGTCTATGAATCTTGCAACTACAAGAACCTTTGATTAGAGCCTGTGTGAAAGTGTGCAAAATGAATTGTCAGGTGTACGTTTGAGGAAGTCTGCAGGCACAGACTTGTGGTTTTCCCCCATAATGCCTGAAGCTTTGTCTGAAGTAGTGAGCCTAGAATATGTACTGTGGCTGCTTCTAGCAACTCATTGAACACACAGGTGATTTGAAGTCTAGTCTATACCCAAGACATGGTATAATTTGTTAAAGTGTCAACTTTGAGTCTGCGCCTGTAGACTACTTACGAGGCACGAATGAATTCTCATGCTTAATGGGTATTTGGGTATTTTCCTATTCTGGCCGGTGTGAGCGTGTGCAGTGTGAGGTTCTGAAAGACGAGTGCCCAGCGCATGTAATAGGTAGAAGGCACGGCGTCTCAAGTTGCCAATTTGGAGATAGTGATTGTATTGGTTTCTGTTTTAATACAATATTACTTGTCAGGAATGGTGTGGATGAGCTGTTTGTTCTTCATCAGGGCTCCTCCCGAGGTGTTTTCGCCCTGATGTCCAGAAATCAGAGATTTCATTTCATTCTCGGTATCTGATACTTAGAAAGCTTGTTGTCATGGCGATACACCTCCAGCATCGGCATGTTTGCCGGTAGATGTGTATTTTAGTTGATCTTTAAACTTTGTTTTAATCAAAAGGAGTGTTTGCCATCCAAGCTGACAATGCCCGCGCAAACTAAAATTGAATAAATCTTTTTGAATAATAAAATGAGAATTCCCAGTAGGGACAAGTGTAGGATTTTAGCAGTGAACTTTAAAAAGCTAACACCCATTGCATTGTAACCACTGTCATGCCATGAGTCGTTCATCCCTCCTAAAGATTTTAGCGTTGATATTTTTACTAATTTCACCTGTAAGATACTTTGGACATTCTTCTCCCAGGCCCAGCAGAGCTGTTAGTTTGAAGAATTGATCGTTTAAGAGATATTTTCAATATTGTTTACAATCATTAGCTCAGATTTTCACTAAATATGCATTCCAAAATAATAATGATAATGATATAAGGTATAAGATATTCGCCTTCATGTGCTCAAGGCACTTTACCCCAGCTAAGCTCGGCTACCGATTCTGGTGCTCACCTACCGATTCTGGTGCTCACAGCTCTTTTGAGGAATTACATGTACATGTACTTCATGCTTGTACCCATTTACCTTACATTACGTGGGTTGAGTGCAGCACATTGTGGATAGATACCTTGCTGAAGAAAATTATGTCATGGCTGGGATTCGAATCCACAACCCTCTGTTTCAAAGTCCAAAGGCTAGGCCACAATGATCCGCATTGATGGGGAAATTCCCCCTGGCAATTCATGCATTATACTTCTTTTTTTTTCCCTTTTTTTTGTGACGTCATATGCAAGCAGCATTGTCTGAAATTATACTCAATTTTACATTACAAGAATATTGCATTTCATTGAATTTATATCATATGACCAGTAGGGGAGCAGCTTGCTTGTGACATCTTTTGGTTGCCTGTTTTTATTAAAACCAATTTCCCTGTGAAGATGCGTACATGTATCGTCAAGTTTTTTCATCACTTAAAGGACAAGTCCACCCCAACAAAAGGTTATTTTGAATAAAAAGAGAAAAATCCAACAAGCACAACGCTGAAAATTTCATCAAAATCGGATGTAAAATAAGAAAGTTATGACATTTTTTAATTTCGCTTAATTTCACAAAATTGTTATATGCACATCCTGGTCTGTATGCAAATGAGGGAACAGATGATGTCATCCACTCACTATTTCTTTTGTATTTTATTATATGAAATATGAATTATTCTAATTTTCCCCTTTTTGTCATGCGAAAGAAAGTTTTGTTCCTCTCTGAACATGTGGAATTACCATTGTTTTAACATTTTATGGTTCAATCAAGTTGGTCCCTATTGTCAAATTTGTAAAAATTGAAATATTGTGTAATTCAAACAATAAAAAACAAAAGAAATAGTGAGTGAGGGACAGCATCGACTCTCTCATTTGCATGTTGCGGACTTGTTCATGTAACTATTTTGTGAAAAATAAGCGAAACTTTAAAATGCCATAATTTTCTTATTTTACATCCGATTTTGATGAAATTTTCAGCGTTATGCTTGTTGGATTTTTTTCTATTGATTCAAATTAACATTTTTCTGGGGTGGACTTGACCTTTAAAAATAAAGAATATGAAACCTCTTTAAAATCTAAAAGTAAATCTTGATTTAAACGACAAAATGCATGTAAATAAAGGCAATTATGTCTTTAACCAGTTTCAGTGTAATATCCAAATGGGCTTTATTTTGGAAAAATCTAAAATGTTCACAATTATAGATCTTTATTTTATCGATGAACATTGTGCCTTGATTAGCTTGCAAATTTCACACACACACAAATTGTATTTTTTTTTTTTTTTTTTTTTATTACTAGATTCAATGGAAAGCAGTTATAATGATTTTGTGTAAGATCTGTATTGAATTGAATGAACATATTGTATTGATTTGTGTGAAACTGAAACATATTTTATTTTACCCTTCAAAGTTACTATTGATTTCTTTTGTATAGAAGTGCCAAGCATGCTTGTATTAAAATGATAATATGTATTGTGAACATATGGTGTTGATATTATCAGGTGTTATTGACATGTTGAAGCTCACTGCTGACTCATGAATAAAGTTTACATGTACACCATGGTTAAAACAACATTTACATATTTGAATACATATATATTACAGACTGAACATACTGAAATATTGCCATATGTACCAGGGAAAAAAATACTTTTTTTTTTACAGGAGCCATTTTTCTCACTGGTCACAAATTTATGGGAGCCATTTTTCAATTTCCAAGAGCCATTTTTTAATTTGCTAGAGTCATTTTTAAAATAAAAAAAGGAAACATATCATTTGTAATTATTATCATTTTAGACATGTTAAATTTGAAGTATTGTTTGTTGTATTTTAATGTGCCATCCGTACTATTTCTTTTACCAACAAAAGTAATGATTGCAATAATGCCATTTGATTTAATGTGCCATCTCTACAATTTGTTTTACTTATACAAGTAATGAATGATTTACTTTAATAGATATACATGTATATTGCCATTTGTCTTTATTCAGTGCTATTGTAGAAAAATCTGATTATCAAATTTTTAATGTGGCTGTGTGAGTGATCCTGAAACTTTGAAAGAGATAAAGAGAGGTTACTATACAACTGTAAAATAATACATGAAAGGCTGGTATTCAATATGTTTTGTACAGTATCCAATAGAATAGAGTACACTTCTCATGGATTTTGATTAGTAAATAAGCAAAATTTGGTGTGCAGTTTCCTTAGGAACAAATGCTTAATGCTCATAATAAATGAGGAACGTGGTATGCCTCATAGCTGAATGCTTTTTTACGTGACTAGAGCCTGAAATGAACTGATCACCAAAGCTCACAACTACCCCTTTCCGATGGGGACCGGAGCGAGCAGCATACGCACGACAGGTCTGGCAGTAGACCAAAAGCTTCAGTCTCTGTATTTACAGACAACGTATTAGCAGTAACGTTAGATCTAATATTCGGAAATCCGATTTTCCGATCGTTTTTTTGTACATAAAATGTCACATTATGAAAAAGAAATTACATCCATATTCACGAAGAAATGTATAAAATTCAGAAGTATCGTACCTTAGGCCGCAGTTACCGCTAATTCCTTTCAAATGATATCGAAACATCGTCATCTTCGATCTTTTTGTTGGTCAACGTAAGTTGCCATCTTGGATGACGTCATCATCCTTACAGACGTATTTACCAGTCGCTATATATCGCGATTTGTGCCGCTGCTTTGCCCTTGTAATCTACGTGCGTGCGTTCGGAACTTGTCGCTCGCATTGATTCGCCAGGATATCGAAAATTCTAATCGGAAAGCCTTGATAAAAGCACACCTCATTGAACGTAGAGGGCAGCAACACATGGCTGCCATTTTTTCATCTACCGTATGTACGTACCGTACTAGTGTGCTCACTGTGCTGAGCTTTGTGAATGTGAATGGTACATTACGTGCACGTTATAACCCACGCACGAAGGGAAGACAGCGGACGTATGGCCGAGCTAGTTCCTGTACACAAGATCACGGGAGTGATTTTTTTTCTAAGATCGCTCTCTCTATTGGGTTTGCAAGGGCGATTTCAAAGCTTACGAGAGCGAAATCGCTCAGCGCTCCCGTGTATTTTTTTGAATGATATGTACACAGTTTTAACTTTGATATGGTATTAAAGATGTTGATATGCGAGTTTTTTTTTTTTTGAAGTAACAGAAAAGTAATACTCAGGGGCTTATATATAAAGTCACCCCTGAAATGCCCCCAGGAGCCCTGGAAAAATATCCAAAAGAGAGCCCCTGAAATTCACATAGGGTCCAGTGAAAACTGTAGTACAAAGGAGCAAATTCGGCTGGTGACGGAAAAAATTTCACAGGGGCTCTCCGCTCTGGGCGATTTCACCCCCAAAATGCTCTTCAAAAGAACCTTGAAAAATAAAATTAGCCCGGGAAAACCCCACTTTCTTTTAGCTTTGCTATTGTTGCAGATTTAGCCAGTAGGTTGTGAAAGTAGCGCCCCCTAATATTTTTTATTATTTTTTGCCTGGCTTTTGAGCTCATCAATTAGCCCCTCCCCTGTCCCCCCTGCAAAGGACCACGCACTGCAGCCCTTCACTATGTGTGAACAATCTGATCAAACTACAGATTCCTGCATTTGTCAAGTAAAAAAAAAAGTGAACTATTTCATAATTCATTAACACAAATTATGTTGCTTGCTGAGTATACATTATTTTCTGATCCGCTTTTGGTTCGGACTATTTGAGGGTGAATTAATAAAAAGGGTAGTCTCCGGGGGCGGGACTGGGTGTGACGCGTAAGAAATTAAAAAAAAACTCAAATGTGAGAGAGTGAGGCGACTGAGCTTGTCATTGTGGCACTTTTGCATTTTATAAAGTGAAATTGAAGGATATTTGTGTACATTTTTTATGAATATTCTGATTTTTTCCCCCTCAAATTTCTGGGGGGGGGGGGGGGCAACTGCCCCACCCCCTTCTGCATATGACCATGTATTGCATCATCTTCACATGGAAGATGACATCAGTAGTTCACTCAAGAGAAAATTGGAAAGGGAAAAATAAATCCTGAAGGCTTTCTTCACACCTTCAACACAGCTTGGTGAGGAAAGAGAAACATTTTAGATGAAACCGCAAGGATAATGATGGAACTCAGAGGAAGCTTGGGCTCTGTTCTGGGTACATAATCAGTCAAGGGTATTAATCAACATGGCAGTCCTGTCACTGCTCATAGGCAAGAAGGGCCTGCAATTGCTGACGTTATAGGATCCCAATTTTCATTTGCTACCCCCCGAAAAAAAAAAAATAATAATAATAATAAAGTCATAATTTTGCTAAAATTAGATTGCTTGAGAGTGGAGAAACATCGATAGTGAAGATATTTTTTTTCTTTTTAATACTGAGTTATAATAAAGGAATAGGATTTTTTTTCAGAGTTAAAGTTTGAAAATGCTAGTAGTTCACTTGAATGTGCATTGGAGCATGGTGTGAAATTTATGGCAGAACTCAGAAGAATATGAAGTGTGGCAACAAATTTCCAGGATACAGTGTGTGAGTGTATTAATTGTTTTGTGTATGAGATTGATTTTTCTTATCCCCTCCAGTTATGATATGAATAGACATATACAGTAGACCTCAAACTTAAAATGTCATACGTGTAGGATCATCAAATCTGCTCTTTGTTTGAGTTATTGTTAATTTTTGTTGAAAAATCACACTTGATTGTTTATTCTTTTATAAGATATATTTGCTTGAAGAAAAAAAATTGAACAGAATTGCACCCTTTTCAGCTGTAATACATCTATAGGCCTAATTTTGCTGTCCATCAGATCACATAGAGAATATTGTCATGCACAGATGTTGCTTTATTTATGATATTAAATGAAGTCAGGCCTGTTTGGTACATGTAATATTCTGTTTAATCAGTTTTTACCCATGTATACAAGATATAGTGTGAAAAAGGCGTGATGAGTATGAGAGAGCTATGTGTAGGTGTAGACAGCCTTCATCGCAATCTTGGATGTCCCAGTTACGAGATGAGGCAATTTAATGCGGGGGTTGCTCTAGCGTTACCTCAACATTTGATAAACGTTGGCCGATTCGGTGTCATTTTAATTTCACCTTTCGATCTCGTCCCTGTTCATTCTGCTTCTGAGAATGATTGGTATTCCGTGGTATCTTGTAATCATTGGATTGGTATTTTTCAGGAGGTACTTTCATACCCTCCCCAATCACAAGAATATCCATATATTATGTACAAGAACTGGACCTAAAAATACCCAATCTGCCTAATACAAAGTTCCCGAGGGGGGGGGGGGGGGCAGTCAAATGTATTGCTGTACACACGCATGGCCAAATTATTTCCAAACACCCCCTTAACAAGTTTTTCGTGGGCTTTATTTACACATTTTGGCCCCTTAACAAGTTGTTGCCAGATTATGACCCTGGGGAAAAAGCTTGGGGAAAAAAAACATACCCTAAACACGTTTGGCTAGTCTTAAAAAAAGGCTTTGGAAAAAAAACATACCCTAAATATGTTTGACCCTGCGATTGACCGTTGACCAGTCTTTCAACTACCCCTTTTTTTAAAATCGGTGATTTGATACCCTTAACGAGTGCACGCACGGCCCGCGTCCAAAACTGAAAAAACACCCCTTTAAACGCATTTTTTTTGTCAAGCGTGTGTACAGCTATATATTTGACTGGCCCCCCCCCCGGGCAAAGTTCTTGTACTGTTGGGCCAGCTACAGGATTCTCACATTCTTATAGAAATAGTGCACACTCAGAAGTGGTCGGACTAGGTGTAGCATTCTGCTTTGCCTTTTAAAAGTAAAATGTTAAACAGTTTTCTTAATAGACAATCAGTGCTCTGAATTACAGGCCAAGGTATTTTCAGTGAGTGGATGGGTATGAAAACACATTGTATTGGGTAGTACTACAGTACATGTAGTAGGAGGATCCTATAAACACAATTTATGCTGCTAATTGTAATGACATCTCCCTGATTGGCACTATTTTTGTCTTAAATCAGATTTCAGAATTTGACTTTCATCTCTAGAAGCTTATTGTCAATCGACGACGTCAGCAAGAAAAATTAACTATTTCATGGCAAACGTTTTTGTCTCACCTGCATAGCAGAGTGAGACTATAGGCGCCGCTTTTCCGATGGTGGCGTCAACACCAAATCTTAACCGAAGGTTAAGTTTTTTAAATGACAGCATAACTTAGAAAGTATATGGACCTAGTTCATGAAACTTGGCCATAAGGTTAATCAAGTATTACTGAACATCCTGCCTAAGTTTCATGTCACATGACCAAGGTCAAAGGTCATTTAGGGTCAATGAACTTAGACCATGTTGGGGTAATCAACATCAAAATCATAACCTAAGGTTAAGTTTTTGAAATGTCATCATAACTTAGAAAATATATGGACCTAGTTCATGAAACTTGGACATAAGGTTAATCAAGTATCCCTGAACATCCTGCATGAGTTTCACGTCACATGACCAAGGTCAAAGGTCATTTAGGGTCAATGAACTTTGGCCGAATGGGGGTAGCTGTTTAATTACCATCATAACTTTGAATGTTTATGGATCTAATTCGTGAAACTTTGACATAATAGTAATCAAGTATCACTTAACATCCTGTGCAAGTTTCAGGTCACATGATTAAGGTCAAAGGTCATTTAGGGTCAATGAACTTTGGCCAAATTGGGGGTATTTGTTGAATTACCATCATAACTTTGAAAGTATATTGGTCTAGTTCATAAAACGTGGACATAAGAGTAACCAAGTATCACTGAACATCTTGTGCGAGTTATAGTAGTTTTCAAAGTCAGCACTGCTGCTATATTGAATTACGTGATGCAGGTGAGGCATTCCACTTGTTCATAGTAAAACTATTCTTTTTTTTCTTGCGTACACTCTCAATGCAACAATTTTAAAGCAGATACAAACCAATAGCGCCATCTCGAGTCCTCAACTACTCATACCTGGCCAGTTTCCTGACCCATAATGCTAGTGTAGTCAAGTAATATAGACCTACTTGAATGATAACATGCTAATTGACTACTCAATACATTTGTACAGCAATAAGTATGTTACCAAGTAGCAAAACAATTACTTTTCCTCTCAAAACATTTTAGTTTTTCTATACAAATACAATTATAGGTCAATTTATTCTCTGTAGTATCTGAAAACGTATATTTTAAGACTATATATTTATAACACACAGTCAATGAGAGACCACAAACAGTTCACTCCCCCTTTTAATAAGTAAGGGATATAAACTAAAATATGAAAGTTGATTCGTGAGTTGCCCTCCCAATCCCCCCCCCCCAGCTCCATCTCTTGATATCACAATGTGAATGTTGCCTGTCATGTCTCAATTATCGTATTACTCTTTTAAGTAGGGCTGAGTCAATAAATTCCTGAAATGTTACAATTTACACGTGAATGCCCATCTATTGTCCATATTGCTTGAAAGTAATCGATTGGAAACTAACATTAACAAGATTAGAGTGTATGTCGTCTGTTTAGCAAAAAGTGGGATATTTATAATACTTCATCAATTGTAGAATTGTGTTACGAAAAGAGTCCTAGATATTACATGTACTACATTTTAGTGTTTTGATGATTGTATAATTAAAAGTTACTCAATACACATGCTTGAAATGTCTTTTCTGACTCTTGAGTTATATCCTGTCTCATGAATTGCCAAACATGTAATGTTTTCACAGTTACCCACTCGATTGATTTCATCATTCATGTATGATTAAATTGCGATTAGAGTTAACCATGCTTTCATTGAGTCTTCATGAATTTGCGTCACTAGGAATTCCGATGACATCCAATCTGTAAATTTAGATTACCCACAGAGCATTAATTATGTTATAAGTAATTAAATGTTTATTGCCATTGTAGATTAGCTCAAATCCTTGTGATATTAATGTATGTACTTCATCTGCATGAATTACATCAATATAAAATAAAAACTCAACCACCAGTCATCTGCTACATTAAAAAAATTATTTCTATTGCCAGTGTAGCTCGACTGATTCAAACAGATGGTATTTGTTGAACAAATTGTCAATGTTTCGCCGTAGGCAGGTAAAAAAAAAAAAAAAAATCAATATTTGGGGGCTACATGTACATGTTACTTCATCACAACTTACAGCCTGAATCTGCAACATTGGATAAGGTTAACATTGTAACAAATGGGGATTTTTCCAGGGCTCATTTTTGTTAAATTTCCTGGGACCTGTTTCATAAAGAGTTACAACTGTTGTAACTTTGCCATTATGGCAACTACCATGACAACGGGGCTCAGCAGCCAATCAAATTCAGGTTGCAATGCTGGTAATGGTACTGTACATGTAGTTGCCATAATGGCAAAGTTACAACAGTTGCAACTCTTTATGAAACAGGCCCCAGGTCTCTTTTGAGCATTTTAGGGGCAAAATCACCAAAAGTTCCCCCCCCCCCCCCATAATTTTTTCCCCTCGCTGCAGGGGTTCTCATTACTCAACAATATACCCCCTCATGAATTCCTGGATGGGGCTCCGCTGCAGATCACATGAAGCTTATTCCAATAATTCATTAAAGGTCAAGAACCAGAAAAAGCCACATTATTTGAGCCTCACTTGATCTGCATTCAGTCTCATCTTTGGATTCATGAATGGCATGAATTCTAAAAAATGGTGTGACTTGTTGTGCGGTCGAATGCAGTGTTGCCAACCGTTCAGTTTTTTAAGTTTTTATTTTCCGTAAAAAAATGAACGTTCAGATATGTGGACTTTCTGAGAATGGATTTGGATGCATATACTGTACATGTACAGGGGTGTATTAGTGTGTCAATTGATAATTTGTTATTATTGTTTTTTTTAATATATATCCAGTTATCCATTTCTGTATTCTGGTTGAGCAAATAACACACCCAGATACAGTCATTCTTGAGGCTGAATTTTCTCTCAAGGTATGCACCAGATTGCACTGTTGGAAGTCGAAAATTGCAAAGGCTCCCTACCGTGGGGGGGGGGGGGGGGCACCCACCTCCCTCGGTCGCTCCGCCCCCTCACAATAATTGGTTCCGTTTTCTGCATTTCAAATGTTGGCAAGTCTGCGAATGTCTTCATGCACTGCACTGACTGTACTAACCAGCCATGATGATACCCCACACTATTTTATTTACTGTAGCTCTACTTATTGAAATTAAGACAGACTTTTTCTGACTTCATGAATGCAGTATTTGTTGCCACATTACTCTGATCCGCATCCAATCCAAACTATTTGAGGGTGAATTAATGAAAGGGAAAAAATACCTTGTCCATAGTTGACCTTGGTTTAATACTATCGTTTCTCCCCATATTCAACATTTATGCATCTCTCTTCCCCATGTATACCCATGATGCAAGTTGTAAATCGCTTCTTTGCCGTTGACTTTGATCCATCAAGCAACGATTATGACATTTATCAGATCGTACACTCCTCTCTTTCACAGAAAGTTAACATCATCATACAGTACATGTATGGAAATCTCATTAGTTATAATGAGCTTTGAATTGTATCACCACTATGCTTTTGCTTCCGCAGGGAGGGGAATTCCCCTCCAATCATGTAATCTGAACCCTATGAACTTAAAGCTTAGCGATTGATTGTGGGAATGATTTCTGCAATTGATGGCATTGATCATTGTTTATGATCAATCGTAAGAATCAGCTCCACTATCAATCGCTGAGCTTTATGTTTTGGGACCCTGACTGGCCATGAAGAACCCTCCCAATTTTTTAATAGAAGGGTTAGGCGACAACCTTTGGAGGAGAGAGTGATATTTGGTGCAGAATTGGTGGGGCACACCTGTTTTAATTGAATCCATGCATACAGTACCTACAGAAATGGCATGCCATTCACTGCATTATTATAACACTTGTGACCCACCAAGAACCTCCTTGGACCCAAGTACAGTAAGCCTGCGCATTATTTGCGCATTCTCTCCGGAGCTCAGTGAATCCAAGCCTGGAGACAAGTAACATCTACAGCATTTAAAAATATTTATTGAAAAAAAAACATTGTAGGTTATTGTCTTCTTTCCCTTGATATTGAATATAGATCCAGTGTGAACCTAGATTATAAAATTCAAATATGTCTTTTAAAAAAATCTCACAGCTTGAAGATGACATAGTTGCAGTTCCTGGCTACCTGACAACAATGAAGAACTTTGCCATGCAACAGAGCACCAAAGACTGGCTTTTACTTGAGTTCTCTTCGCTAGGATTCATCGGTAAGATCTTTTTTTTTCTAAATTTTATTGAATTTTCAGGATTTTGTGATATCAAATCACAGATAATCGAGAAATTGAAAAAAAAGAAAGGAAAACCACCTCTTGTATGACTGAGCTATCACCCCCCCAATCTCTCTGCATACAAAATTTTTGGTAAGTTCTGTATCATAATGCTTTGTTTGTAGACCTTTATGATCTATTATACAGAAGGATAATCACTTTCATGACAAAAAAATTTAATCATTCTGATTGTTTGATTGATTGATTGAATTCATTCTTCTTCATTTCAAACAAATTGACAAAGTAAGTAGGAACAAATCAGAATATGAATGATAGAAATGAAACAACGGAACTCACTGGAAAGCATCGCTTGTTTATGTGAGTCCCCTGAAATAAATCTATCCAGCTCAATCAGAGCATCACCCTGAATTTTCAAGAGAATGATGAATATATGCATATACATCATATTGAGAAAATATTTTGAACAAACTTGCATTTTAGATGTTGACGTTGCTGGCCGTTCATAGTTGCGATTGATCGGATCAATCGCAACTCTTTGTAAGATGGGGCCCCGGTGGATGTTTCATAAAGCTGTTCGTAAGTTAAGAGCGACTTTAAGAACAACAGGTGAACCTTTCTTGTAGCAAATGGTATATTCATTGGCGATGGTTAAGCGCGTAAGAAAGGATCACCAGTCGTTCTTAAAGTCGCTCTTAACTTACGAACAGCTTTATGAAACGGATCCCTGGTATTGCACCAAGTGGACTTGAACCCAGGCCACTGAATTATGACACCATTGCTCTTCCAATTAAGCTACATGTATCTCCCTTCCACCAACTCCCTGGGCCCCGTCTTGCAAAGAGTTATGATTGATCCGATCAATCTCAAGTATATGGAAATCCATCAATGTCATAATTTTTTTTGGTGCAAATTTGCTCAATGTCCTTTAGAAACAAAGAGAAGCATACTGAATTGTCAAGAAAACAGTTAGTGTTTGAATATATCTCATTTCTAGAAAATATTTTGAACAAACATGTATTTCAGATGTTGACGTTGCTGGCTTTCCATAGTTGCGATTGATCGGATCAATCGCAACTCTTTGTAAGACGGGCCCCTGATCTCTCTGTCAATGGATAGTTTTTAATTAGCTTGAGTTAATCTCAAGATTCTAGCCAATCTGGGACCTGTTTTTTATGAAACTTGTTACAAACAAATTCACAATATTAAACAGTTTCAAACTACTGAAATCATTCATTCTAATTGGCTAATAATAGCAAGCTTGTTATGAAAATTGTGCATTTGTTATTATTATAATGCTCAATAAGTCACCAAATACCTTGCTATTTCCCCCCCCCCCCCAAAAAAAAAAATGCCCTAATTTGTCTCAGGATCTTAATGTGAATCCCAATATACAATAGACTACTTCTTCATGAGTCCTGACTACATGTATCTTGAAATTGTGTTGATTGGGATACCTTAGCCGATGCAGGGCAACCCTTCACTCGAGTTACGGTTCTGAATGTGCAGCCTACTCATGCCTTGTGTACTGAAGGCCAGAATTGAAACAGCAAGTTTTGTATGTGCTAGTCTTTGCGTGGAGACACACTTGTTGATCAAAGTTTCAATCAGGGTCTGTGCCTGCGGACTCATCAGAACCAGTGAGATAACTTGGGCTGATGAAAATAGACGAATATTGTGGCTGTCAGTGCTTGTGTTTCTACTACGTTCTCTTCCTGCTTTTATGGATCCCATGGGTGTCATGAAATGATGGCATCAACCAGCAATTATTCTCCATCTTTTTATATTGGAAATTGTTTCCTCACGATGAGTATCGCCAGTATACACACAGGCCTATGCATACTTGATTTTCATCATATTTTATTCTATATTGGATACTAGATTATTTAAATTCCTATTTGAGAAAAAAATTATTTGTGAATTTGGTTACCTTTATTTATTCTTCAGTGCTGTATTTTCTTTTATAGCTTATGATTCAGAAAGTAGGATCATCATTACACTATGTTTGATAAAAATTTCAGGCATTAAAAATAATCAAATTTGTGTAACCCCCCCAAAAAAAAAACCCGCACTCATTTTGACAATTCCATTGCATTTACCAACTTTATAAGGATTTAATGAATTCATGTTTTCTTTTAAAGTAGGGGTCTTCCCTATTTTGGATCTGAAATCAGATGTGCAATAAGACAGTTCATTTCAAATTTTTGCTTGATTTCACAAACAGATATGCTCTAAATATCACAGATTTAAAATGAATTCTGATCAGCTGTGGTGGATTCAGATTAAATTACCATAAAACTGTTAAGGATTATTAATAAAAAAGAAATTCATAGTTTGACTGGCCACTGTTATAGAATATGGGTAATATCCAAACGAGAGAGTTAATGATTACGGTGCTTTGGCTCGATAATACAGCGCGCGACACTGGCGCTGGTCCGACGGTCTCAGACCGGCAAAAATTGCTGCCAGGCCAGTAACTTTTCAGAAATAGCCAGATTTACTGGTCCGACATGACCAGTAAGATTATATCTCACTGATACAAAATATATTTTCTTCTCTTTTGTAAATTATAAAAATGGCACTGCAATGGCAATGGCAATGGCACGAAGATTTGATGATAAAGAAACTTGTGTGATTGAATCATGAGAAATATCAGACAATTAACATCATGTACATTTGTAATATCATCAGAAAAAGCAAGGTGGTGAATTAACAATCAGCCAACCTATTGCATAATAGCATGCAAACTGTTTTCACAAATTATTGTGAAACTTTGAATTTTAAATATAAAGTTTCTTTTATTTGTTATCAAATTTGGATGAAAGTTTCATTGTTTTGCTTGTTGAATTTCATTCCATTAGATATATATTTTTTTTCAGTCTGGAGTACAATACAGCCACTCATGCACCTGTCTATGAGTTTGCCAAAAGTGCTTTCTCATTTCTGCATGACAAAAAAAAATCCAACAACTTCTTTCATTTATCACATTATTTATTTTTGAAGGTAAACAGGGCAAAATGGTGAATTAAAATGGTGAGGACAGGAAATTTGAAGTAGGTTCATCGACAACAAAACTTCCCAATATTTATATTCATTATTTTATAGACCCTACCTAAATAAAAGTGATGTGCTGGAGAGAATTACAGAGAGAAATGTGTGAGAATTGGTACATTGGAAAGCCTATTGAGAAAAATGATTTCCACGGGATAAACAGAGTAAAGTGAACCGGTTGTGTAATATAGCGAGAACAAAAGGGCTTGTCGGGGGGGGGGGGGGGGGGGGTTACATTCATGTAGCATACCCTACTTGATTTGAGTTGAACATTTAGAGGTCCCCATATTGAGCATGTTTTGGCGACCTCGGTCCCTTGCAGTGTTTTTACTGATGTTGGAAAGCGATTGTTGCCTCCTAAGCCAACGCTCCATGAGCACCATCTGCCCCTCAATCTTGTTCCCCTATCACTCCAATAGCAGTTGAAGCAGGGGGTAAATTATACATGCATCCACCCCCTTGGCGAAGGCTTTTAGCAAGTCGGCTGTCTACTGTCATGAAGCTTACAAGTGCGACATGAACCTACCGGGTGGAATTCATTGGCGCAGTGGGAAAAAAAAAGATGTTGGGTTCATTGTGTGGATATCTTTGTTGTGCATCCAGTAGAAAATATGAAGCAAGTGATGCAGTTGTTAATGGCCCAGCATTTGTAGCAATTGCATAATTATTACTGTAATGTACAGGATATAAGAGAGACATGTGGTTGATTAGAGTAGAACAAAAGATATTTTCACAGCATTGGGGAATTCAATGAAACAAAAAAGCTAGAGAAACCCGATATTAAAATCATTCAACCATTTTAATGTTAACAGATATAAAAGTATCAATGCCTCATTTGTAACAACAGCAAGCTGTAATTTGACAAATTATTAGAGATAAAAAAAAGAAATAATGAATGTATGGACAGATATATTAAGTATCTGTATTTGAAGTTGAGTACTATGAAAGTGAATATTGAAAGTTATTTATTTTATATTGTGGTCAGTCTTTGATTCTAGTCTTAGAATCCCTATAATTTTATTGCAAAATCATAGAAAGTTTTCATTTCCTTAATTATTCATGAACACCTTTAAAAATTCCTTGAAACTCCTGGGCGCTGTGACTTTTTGGAATAATAAATGCACAATTTTTTTTATAATACTATATAATTCAGTACTTAGCTTTTAAGTGTCATTGCAAATTCGTTATTAAAAAAGATATATGTGACAGGGCCCTGGGTCCCATTTCATAAAAAAATGATATGGTAGCAAGTCTTATTACTGGAACATCAACTACCATGACAACAGTGGAAATTCAGCTTTTTAATTGGCTCTTTCTATGAAAAGTGATGTTCCAGGAAGAGTTTCTATCACAGCAACTTTTTATTAATGAAATGGGGACCAGGAAATGAGAAGCACCGGCCAAATTACCTGTAATTCTTTCAAAAATGTCTCATAGAATCGACCTTATTAAGACACTTACAACCAAGTTCTGTAATTTCTATAGACTTTACAGTGACCATCTTTTTCGGGTAGCAGTGGGTAATAATGTACATGTATGAAGATTAAAATCAAATGCCCCTGTGTTCAATCTGTCAAAATGAACTACTTTTAACGAGATCAATCACTTTTCAAGAGGGATTTTGCTATAGAGAGAACGGCGATGAAAATATCTGATATCTCATAAATTACATTGACATTTTATAGATTTCTTGATTATAGAGGTTCAAATAGTGATGAAAAATATACAGTGTATGTTGTATGATACATGGTGTTGATGTTGAAATAACAGCCCCCCCCCTCCATTTCTCAATTTGTTTTATCAGTACTTGACCTTGGTGTGTATACTGAACAAGTTATGAATATGCTGGTCATCTCATAAGTTGAACTTGCTACGGTAATTGGCTTGTACACTTGAGTTTCATAGTATGACAACCATGCAGGGTCGGTGGGGGGATTAAAGAAAAAGGAAATGAATGGATACTCCAGCTGTTTCTGAACAAGCCTCTTGTTGTTCACTTGATTGCCGACATCCATCCCGGCAAAAGCAGTTAACACTTAAGGGGTGATCACACATTGCCCATAATAGATAGGGGTTCATGGCAGTTTACCCCGGGGCCCTGTCTTACAAAGAGTTACGATTGATCCGATCAATCATAACTATGGACGGCCAGCAACGTCATTATCTATTTTGCATGTTTGTTCAAAATATTTTCTAGCTATGATGTATATTCATGCATTCATTGTTTTCTTGAAAATTCACTGTGCTTCTCTTTGTATATACAGAGGACATTGTGCAAGTATTTTGTAGAAAAAAATTATGACACTGATGGATTTCCATAGAGTTACTATGATCGGATCAATTTTAACTCTTTGTAAGACGGGGCCCAGAATTTTCAATGACAGCCCTGGGTTGTACAGGGTTTGGCCAATTATTTTTCAGTGGGTCACAACAAGGGGGTGGGGGGGGGGGGGTGAGGCGTTCATCATGAACCGCTTTCTAAACTGATGGTATGTGATAACCACCTTTAACAGGACTTGGAGAAGGCTTCTTGTTTAATGAAATCCCAAATAGTATAAAGAAGGAATAAATTTGTTATTCATTCATTATTATTCATTTATAAATTTATAGATAAATTTATGAATAAATGAATTATTCTTAAAGAGTCATTAATTTTGTGCTTCCCCATTCATGACACTAGTCATCAATCAATATTTTGAACATTTTGAAGAGGGAAGGGTATACGTAGGTCTAATGCAAGGGTGGAAATATCTCCCCAAAGGTAGGGGGACCAGGGGCTGGAAAATTTGACAAGCAAAAAAAAAAATAATAATAAAAAAAGGTTATCACCCCAAATGTAAGGTCATTTTGACCAAAAAAAAATTGACAACCAAAAAGTAAGGTCACCTCGTACAAAATACATGTTTTATTTCGATTTTAAATGATGTATTTCTTTCCATCATAAAAAACCAAAAATAGTAGGGGGGACATTTGATTTTGTGTCCCCCCCAACTATTATGGGTAGGGGGGACGCGTCCCCCTGTCCCCCCTGTGATTTCCGCCCATGGTCTAATGTATGCGTACTGTTTTTAGCTGATCAGTCAGTCCATTTCAAATTTGCAGATTGAACTCCTTCCTCAGTTTGCGCGCAAGATGCCTTTTATAGGGGAAGTTCACCCTGATGAAAATTTTGTTAAATGCAAAGCTGAAAAAGTAATAAAAACATTTGTTAAGGTTTGAACAAAAAACCAAAGATTTAACAAGTTTTTAGAATTTTAATAGTATTTTGTTATTTGTGACGTACATGTATGGGAGCAGCTTCCATAGGGAAGCTACTATTGGGTAATGAAAATATCAATGGAATGTAATTTTCTCAAAAATTGTGAATGTTTTTTATTGTTTATCAACAGACTAATCATTGCACATCTGCTCCTGAAAGAAACAAAAAATAGTCATCATTTACTATCAAGAAATTGAAATACATGCATTTTATATTACGCAACAAAAAGAGCAGCTAGAAATGATGTCACGAATCAAAAAGTAAAAATTGTAATTTAACCTTTGATGGAGCTTCCTCAAACTTTCACCGATTTATTATTTTTCTGGTATTTAACATTAAACCATTCATCAGGGTGAACTTCCCCTTTAAGATTTGGAACAATCATTGGTATTGGAATGAAGTGACATGCAAAGTCACATTTTTAGAATGTGTCAGGTACTGTGTTGTCATGGTTACACCATTGCAAATAATCAGGATAAATGGTAATTTCTCATTTTTCCCTTTTTTTCTAACTTGATAATCGTATAAGGTCCTCTCTGTGATATTCTGTATCACATCAGTAGGTGGTATCAGACCACCTCGAAGTTCGTCAGCCCAGGTATTTTCTGATCGGGAAATTTACCCCTATCAGAAAATATGGGGTAAATTTGGCAGTGTGAAAGCAAATCGTGCATAATCTCCCGAAAGAAAATAAATCATAGTAGGAACTTGTCAAAATTACAAGAACTTTTGCATGGATTTTTCAAGGTCACAGGTATTTTGGCAGTGTGAAAGCAAATTACGGGAACTTTTAGCCTGTCATTTAGTTGGTCGCGGGCGCCGTGGGTGGATCTGAGCTCGCAATTTTTAAATCTCTCGCCTTGCTTCCTTATCAGACCATACTGCGCATGCTTGTAACTTCAGGAACTTATCCCAAAGGGTATGTTTTGGGGCGGTGTGAATGCATATTAATTAACAGGTATTTTTTAGCCTGAAAAAGTTCTTGTAATTGAACTGGGATTCGTGTGGTCGAGACAGTTTGAAACCATCTACATGTAATATACATGTGTGGTGTGTGTATATCTAATATACATATACAGTCCGACCTCTCTTATCCGGACACGTTGGGACCACCACCAATCCGGATCTGGGAGACCCAATATTAAATACACGCAGCTGCTGCCTCGATCTCCGCAACGGCGGTAGCTACACGTTATCTACTGTAGTGGGCATACAGACAGTATTCACTGCAGTGTCAGTGCAAATTATAGGCGGTATTTTTACGGAAATGAAATCGAACGATGGCCAAAACTGTTGGATAATTTACCTGCTAAAATGATTGAGGTATACATATCGAGCATACCTCGAAAGAAAGAGAATGAATTACTTGATGAAACTAAGTTTTACAAGTAGATCATCGCGGTGGGTATCGCAGCTTCGCAATGTCAGCCATTGTTATACCGACTGTAGGCTCAAACATGAAAGATGGCGCTGTCCGTATTGAGGCCTAGCGTGAGCTAGTGAGACATGTGTTGTTTTTCCCGGGAAACAAAAAGAGAACGTGATGAAATGTTTGCACTGCGCCCCGATTTACTGGAAAATTATCCTGCCTAAGTTCTTTCGGTGATTTGGGTGAGATATTTTCATGAAACATAATGTTGTTTTAGGTAGACTATATTGGAAAATATATTTAATCAAAGTGAGTTTGCGTATAGAATTGAGTTTAGATTGCAATCTCATTTCCTCACGTACTAGATTTGATTGAATTGAAAAAAAAAAAAATCTTGGCAAGTGTGCGTGCGGATAATAGAGAGATCCGGATAAGGGGAGGCCGGATAAGAGAGGTCGGACTGTACATATAAACGATCTAATATACATGTGTGTGTGTGTATTTATATATATATATATATGTACAGTGTATGTATATATATATAACTTATCTACATTTTCATTCCAGGGGTTTTGGTGATCTATAGATAATCCATCCTCTTGCTATTAATCCTATTATGCAAAATGCAAACCTTGTGAATAATTCTGTGTTTTAGTTGTTGTGCCAAGGTTCCACGTATTAGAATACTGGTAGATTTAATTTTCATGTACCTGTATTATTCTACAAGGTATTAAATTTTCCATATGTATTAAGTTTCAAGGTGATTTTTACCTCTGAGGAAGTCCCACTTTTTTGTTTAAAAAAAGCAAAACAAGGTTTTCTGTTTACATTGTGTGATGTGGATGATTGAACCAAATATTGATTGAATACTTTCAGTTTGTTTATGTCAAGTGATTTTTAGTGAGAAAACCCATGTACCCAGTTCATGAAAAACCATGGAAAGGTTTTTTTTTTCATTACGGTGGCTATTTTTGTCTCGCCTGCATAGCAGAGCAGGACTATAGGCGCCGCTTTTCCGACGGTGGTGTCATCAACATTGAAATCTTAACCTCCGTTAAGTTTTTGAAATGTCATCATAACTTTTATAACATTATTCTGAACAAAAACTCTGTTACAACCCTAACTCAATTAAACCCTATGCCCTCTGAGATATCAAGACCGGAGCATATCTTGCAGGAGCAAATGTGTCACCTTGACACTGTTCTCACTACCTTCCTAAAACTAGCTTACTGGAAACTAGTTTAGTGGAAACTAGTTTAACATGTAGTGAGAATGGTCAAAGCGGTTTTGGAGGCGATCTTCCAAACCGGTTCAAAAAACCACCTCGCAATGTAGTTATCAAGATGTAGTTATCAAGATCGCTTTGCCTTGTTAAACTGGTTTTAGCGTAAGTGAGGACACAACCGTTCGCGCAAAATGTGTCACCCTACTGAGAGCGTTTCCATAGCAACAAGATCGCTTTACGTGAACTTGATTTTGAAAACCACTTTCGTGTGATCAAATGGGAACGCTAGTAAAGCGATCTTCCAAACTGGTTTCCTGAATCAGTTTCCAGGAAACTAGTTTTAGAAAGAGTAATGAGAGCGGCCTCCTTCTCATCGGCACTACCATCTCCGGTCAAACATAATACAGCTGTATAGTGACAAGGTTGGTTTTCAGACTGTTTGATTAGTTGGTAAAAGCAACTCTTTTCAAAGGCATTAATTTGGAAAGGCATTTTGAAACGATGTTTTGAAATGCGTTTCTAACTGGGAAAAATTGATAAACGCAGCCTACATGTAGGTTTATATAGCTACAGTTATTATTATTGTTATTATTATCATTATCATTATCATTTTTAGGTGGTCTGTCAACGACAGATCACCTATTAGTTTTGTCAGAATTTTCTTTCTTCTTTATTATTATTATTATTTATTTATTTTTATTTATTTCCGCCAATTTTTCGTTCCAAGGATAACTCCAGATCGGTTTTGTCAATTTCTTTCAATTTTGGCACAGTTAAAGGTCATTGTCATAAGACGTGACAATAACATTTTCAAGGTCATCAGGTCATGATGACGTCATCTAGACGCCATTTTGTAAAATCACATTATCAATCATATCTCCATTATCAATTATCAAAAATTAACAATATTTACATCACATTAACTTCAGGTCAAGGGTCAACAGTTCATGTCATCAAAGGTCACCTGGTGGTCACGACGCGCGCGTACGCGCTCGTCAAAATTTCAAATTGCTCAAAATCACTTTTTGACCAAAGTAGAGTACGTTTCAGGTCATTTTAAGCATTTCAAAAATTTGCGCATGCACACGTATGCACGCGCGTTTCCGTGCGTAACGCCTTCAACGCAACGCAGAAACGCCGTTTTTTTTTATATCATTGCATTGATAATATAATTCTGAGCAATTTGATACCTTCATCAACCTTCTACGACCATTAATAACGAAATTAACACCCGTTAAAGTTTGCAGCACGTGTGCGCGCTAGCTCTTACTATAGGCCATATATGGGCAAAAACATGCCTATTAAAAATTCACTGTAGCTCTTTAAATAGTGCGTTGACCCCCATTTTTTTTTCATATATCGATAGAGTATGAGTTGTAGATTTGATTTCATGTCACCATTGTCCCTCAATTTGATCATGACGTCATCATAATGGCGTCGGAAGTTAAAATATCCATTTTCCTTGTTATGACGTCATAATAATTATGCAAATTAGGCTTTAACTCTGTGAATATTGGTCAATTTTCGCCCAATTTTCGATATGTTGTAGTTTAGAATGTACTCATTCTCCTCAGTTAACATGAATTTTCATTTTGAAAAACGCATCATGGCGTAAAATAGCGATCAAAAGAGGCATGTCATTTTTCCTCATTTTGCGTGTAATCTCTATGGGACATGACTTTTTCTCAAAACTAGATTCTACATTCCTCTATTTCGTGAGCTATATCTCCACTTTTTCTTGTCAGTTGTCTCTGAGCTTTTAATATGTTGTAGCTGAGATTCTCAGCTTTCGGAAGTGTGCCCTCCATTTTTTTATCAGATGCCGGGATCATGCCCGTTTTTCGCTTGCAAAATTGGATTTGCAATTCTCAAATTTGCTTACGTGTAATCTCTATGGGGAATGTCGTGGCTCAATGGATAACGCACTTGACTTGCGTTCTCGGGGGCGCAGGTTCGAGTCCTGGGGTAAACAAGATGATTTTTTTTTTTTTTTTTTTTTTTTTTTTACCACCTCGTACATGATCCTTTATGATAATTAAAAGGTATAAAAGTTAAAATTTAGCAAGATAAAACAGACTATAATTACTTTTTTCATATCACATGTATTGTCATATATCAAAGAGACCATTTTCACAGTGCTTTATCATCTCCCGTCTTTCACAAGTATTCCATCCATAATGAACATTCCGTTGTCATCATGAAGATCATATTGATCTGCTGGAACATGGTAATGGTGATCATGATGGCGAGAATAAGGACAGACCACCTAATTCGTCCGCATGACGAATTAAAATCTAGTTATTATTATTATTATTGTAAGTATTATTGCTATTATTATTATTATTCTAATTATTATTATTATTATTATAATCTTTATTATCATTATTATTATCATTATCATTGATTTGGCATTTCAAACTTTTAATACAATATAAAATTCATCATGTTTACAAAGAATTAAAGAATTTAGGAAGAAAACAAGACATTTGACATTCCTATTTTCTGTATGTCCCTTCTTCTGACTCCAGAAAATGCCGCAGGGAATTCCAAAACATCATTTGATGCTTAAAAACAAGCAAAGTACTTTCTGTATTCTTAAAATCATTAACTACAAAGACATTGTCCCAGGTGTCAATGATGTGTCTGTCAAGAAATAGCAGACATTTTAATTTAATAATAGCTGGGTATTATGTGTTAGTTGCGCTTCTAAAAAAATCTATAATTAGACTTAAGTTTAAAAGATGTGATAAGCAGAAAAAAACAAGGGAAATGCTTATTAATGAATTTGTTCCCCCCCCCCCCAAAAAAAAAGGAGCTGTTTGTCAATGTCATGAACTATAAATATAACAGGTATGTGTGTAAAACACAGAGATGTTGCTGTAGACTTGTCATAGATATATTTTCTATTGTTTTTATAATCTGGGCAATACAATATTATCTAAATATGAATGATTACATGAAGTTCATTTTGCTTGTTTTCAGTAAGGCCTACTCTATTTCAGGATTAAACCCTTGGTTTGTATAATTCAAGAAGCCTCTTGACTTTACAGATTCGAGGAGCTTGATAGAGACATGTAGCTCATGTGTAAAAATAATATCAAACATAACACAACCATTTTATAAGATGTGATGTAAAAATGATAAACTTACATGTACATGCACAACACAGGGCACAGCTTGTATATACAGGTAAATGATTGATGACTTCATTTCGTGTTTTAAGTGGAATTTCAAATATTTCAATATTTTCTCATGTTATAATGTCATGATGTCTAATACTTAAATGGATACAATTTTCAGCAAATACACACACACAAAACAGAAATACTAAGTGTAATTTACATTATCAATTCCCTCATTTTAATTGATCAGGAATATTTTATATTATATATGCAAAAAAAAAACGAAAAAAAAAACCATTGACCCTTGATCCACTGATACAGTGTCATGACTATTTAAACCTGTTTTCTTCTTTCATCCAACTTTCTTGATGATTAGACAGGATTTTAGTAGTCTAATGCAAAAATTATGGTTTGTGTGAAAGGCCCCTAGGGTGTCATGATGAAGGGAAATATGAATGTACATTTTTTGGGGGCCTTTGAAGAGGTGACAATAATCATATTTAGAAAGCTCGGAATCTAATCAGTCTGATAATATTTGAAAACACAATGACACACTTCACACTCTCTCGTATGACGAATCCATTCAGATTTTTAAAATGAGATTTGCCCCCCATCCAAGCTGTCTTTATCATATACATTCTATATTATGTTGCTCTGCGCTTGAGAAAAAAAATGAAAGCATTTATGTAGGTTAATGGATTGTTTCTGCGTTCATAAAAGAAGATTATTAGATTATTATGATATTTTTCTATTTAATATGATGATTTAGTGTACATGTACCCATGATATCATCTCTAAAACAGGGGATGGGGGGGCTGGACCTCACTAAAATAAAAACTGAAATTCTTAACTAATATTTTTCAATGATTTTTTTCCCAGCCTTCATAAATATTTTAAAGATTATTGTTTTTTTTAAACTTTAATAAGGTCAGGTTGAATTATCCCTTTAAATGGAGTAATGATATACATCCATCCTGTCAGGAAACTCCTGGTACTTAACAAACAAACAAAAAAAGGGATGAACATGAAACTAGAAACCTTTAGAATATTCGATACTAATCATCAACTGATAATTAAGTGCAAAGTACATCATTGTTTTAATAATAAATGCAATTCTATCACATCATGTAATTTACGCTTTTATTGTTATACATGTAGTCATTTTGCTTATCTGCACCTGGCCATCGATATATGAAAGTTGAATTTTTTTGAATTACTGAAAGGGTTGGGCCAACAGGAGCAAGGGTCCCGTTTCATAGAGACTTGTTCTAATAACTTATAAGGCACAATTTCTTCAGCAAGCTTCCTATTAGCGAAACAAATGGAATGATTTCAGTCGCTTTAAATTGTAATTGCAAATTTGTTATATAACAAGTTTTATGAAACGGACCCCGGGTCCCATTTCACAAAGAGTTGTTATAATGACAAAGACCCAAATTGATTGATTTCAGTAGTTGTATAAAAACTGTTAGTGCAAATTTGGTTAATTGTATAACAGGTTTTATGAAACGGACCTCGGGGCCCCATTTCGCCAAGAGTTATTATAATGACAAATGCACAATTTCTCTAATAACAAGTTTAAGATCAACCTATCGAATTGAAAAATTAGTTATTGTAGTTTTACTGTTATTGCAAATTCGTTATTGTAACAGGTTTTATGAAACAGACCCCAGGTCCAGATCAGTCACAGAGAATTACTGAATGGGAGTTGTGCTAACTTAAAGCAAAATTCATCCCTCATACTGTCGAAGTTCATTTGTCGAGTACCAGTTAAACTAAAGCTTCGCCCATCCTATCCTGTCGGGTCTAATATAGTCATATATGCAGTTACCATGACAACTGGCTCCCTTTCGGACTGATTTATTGAAAAGGGTTCCGGTCAAAGAAGCATGGTCTGCTGTGAATGATTTAATTTGGAAAGACAGAAGATGGAAAACCATCATGAGTGTTTTAAAGGGATGGTCCAGGCTGGAGATATTTATATCTCAATAAATAGAGTAAAATTCACAGAGCAAAATGCTGAAAATTTGATCAAAATCGGATAACAAATAACAAAGTTATTGAATTTTAAAGATTTGCATTATTCCGGTGAAACAGTTCTAGGCATGTCTTTATGAATATTCATTTGGTGGGCTGATGATGTCATATCCCCACTTGTTCTTTTGTATTTTATCGTATGAAACTAGGTTTATTCAACATTTTTCTACCAAGAACTAAAAAAATTGGATTGACAACTGATTAATTGCATTAGTTATGTATTGCCCCTACTTATTTCATCATAATTGACATCATTTATACATGTATGAAAAAAATGACACATTTATGATTTTATATAATAACATAAGAAAAGGGAAAGTGGGGATGTGACATCATCAGCCCACCTAATGAATATTCATAACGATGTGCATACATTATAACAGTTTTCACAATATATTGCTAAACTTTAAAATTCAATAACTTTGCTATTTGTTTTTCCGATTTTGATGAAATTTTCAGCATTTTGCGCTGTGAATTTTACTCTATGTATTTAGATATAAATATTTTCAGCCTGGACCATCCCTTTAATAGTTATGATATTTCTCAGAGAATCATGTATTCTATACAATCACAAAAAAATCATATTTTCCTTCTATAAAGTGGATTTAAACAAAGAGAAGTGATTTCCCAATCACAAGTTTAGTAATGAATAAGCTTGCTTTCTGAATGCCTTCTCCGTGAATCTCAACATTTAGAACCCATATCATCATATGGCTGGGTGGACTGACCGGTAGGTCGGCCTACATGTATCTAATCAACGGATTGGTGTCATGTCATCTTGTGCTTCATGCTCATGTTTCAATTTTAGTGAGATATGTATACTGTCCATGAATTCCCACAGTCTGTTTTCTGGTCTGAATTTAGACAATTCAGTGCACGTATGCGTTGTTTGTCTAATGAAATAGGCCTATATCATTCAGAATGTGTTTAAAATCTCCCATTCAGACAGGCCAGTTTACATTTTTAAAGAAAAATCAGCTCAAATACATGTAGCTCAGATTTTCACTTTAAACATGCTTCTTTTGGATCTTATAATGAAAAAATAAAAACAATTGGGCAATATTCTGAAACCATACAAATATGTGGAG